>NC_137678.1:46281291-46373791 GCF_963989245.1 Nansenia antarctica
TCAAAGTCTTATTCTCCTGTGCATTCACAGTCATACCTGGTTCTACATCAGATTTTTGCGTTGCACTGATTGATATTTTCTTATGGGAGGAATCCAAATCAGCCTATCGTATCAGATCACTGGTTTGGGTTTCAAATCAACAGTGAGTTTACATTTTAATTTCGTGCAGGGTATGAAGTCATGTGCAAATGTGATATCTTGACCAAATAATGAGTAACTTAAATGATAAACAGACTGACTTATATTGTGCCTTATTCCAAAGTACTTTACAATGGCCTCTCATTCACACACACATTCACACACCAATGAAAGCAAGCTGCCATGCAAGGCGCCGGCCCGCTCACTGGGAGCAATTTGGGGTTAGGTGTCTTGCCCAAGGACACCTCGACATGTGGCCAGCTCGGGTTCAAACCACCGATGTGCCGACCTTGTGATCATTAGACGCCGGCTCTACCTCCTGAGCCACAGCCGCCCCACTTCTACCTCTACTCCTACGTCTTATCTTCCCCTGCGGACCACACACTTTCCTGGTCCCACAGGATAACACAGACAAAGAGGCTGTGTTCTGTTATCGAAAGTTAACTCCACTCCACTATATTGTGAGCTTAGGTAGTTCAGAGATATTGAGCGTCAACGTTTTTACATTCCATTATGTTTTGTGAGATGGAACCAAGTCACCAGAGGCACTAGTTAAAACTAGTAACTGTATATACCTCTAAACCCATAACTGTAAATACCTCTAAACCCATAAATGTAGGCCTATTCCTCTTGTGACATCCCTCTCACCACCACCCCTGAGCCGGGGTTTCAGCAACAAGGAAAGCACCCTGGACCCCTGAGCAGAGTGTTCAGAGGGCTCTATTATCCGCTCGCACAGCTGAACCGCATCAAATCAATGCAGCGGCAACCGTGGGCTCATCAAGCGGATGCAGGATAGCTGTGCGGGCCGGGGGGGTCCCAGATAAAGGACTCCTACAAACCCATGGCGGGAGAGAGACTACCAGGGCACCGCATGACTTGCAGACGGGTGAGAGTGTGGCAACCATTTGAAATACTGAAATATAATAACGGCTATCTTTGTGATTAGACCGACGAGAGCAGAGCGGAGAGCCCGGGAGAGGCGAGCTCCAGAGATTGAGAGACGGATAACCCCCAACCTGCCGGAGAGAGGTACGGAGTACCCCGGACCCCCGAGACCAGTTAAACTATAGCCCTGCCGGAGAGGTACGCCCCTTAACCCCGAGACCAGTTAAACTATAGCCCTGCCGGAGAGGTACACCCCTTAACACCGAGACCAGTTAAACTATAGCCCTGCCGGAGAGGTACGCCCCTTAACCCCGAGACCAGTTAAACTATAGCCCTGCCGGAGAGAGGTACGTCCGGACCCCCGAGACCAGTTAAACTATAGCCCTGCCGGAGAGAGGTACGCCCGGACCCCCGAGACCAGTTAAACCGTAGCCCGTCCGGCAGCGGTACCCCCGGATTGCGGATAAGCTATCATCAACGGATCAGACGGCGAGAGGTATGGAGTACCCCCTGGACTACGGAGAGCGCGACGAGCCCCGCCCTACAACCCCGGGTCAACCGATCCCCCCTGACGCCAGCCGGCGAGCCCCTCCGGTGAAGGACCCTGTTAAGCCTCATTATGTAATAACTGCACATTATGTCATAACATCCTCAGTACGTTTAAATGCTTTGAAAAGTTGCATAATGTTAATTGCCAGACAAGGCATTTTTATAACACTAATATGATCCCCTGAAGGAATGAGTTATCAGGTCTTCAGAATGTCTCCTAAACAATCAAATTGCCATTGGGGGCTTCATAACTTGAGAAGAAAGCAACCAAATCAGCATATAAGTGGTCGATAGAAATACTAATTGCCATGTTGTTGTTGTTTTTTGGGAGGGTTTTCTGTGGGGGGGGCTGTTTTGTTTATGTTAACTGTTTTGCTCAAGTCAAATCGCATGTAGAGACTACATTTTCATGTCTAATTTTTGAATTATGTCGTAGAGTAGGGCTGGTCACTTGTATTCTTCATATTAAAAGCATGATATCTATTAAAAGTATCCTATATATAATCTGGATACTAGGTCATGTCTCACATAAATAAGATAAAAATCTGTTCTTGGAACATTAGAGGCCTACAGAAACCTACAAAAAAACGGGCACTTATCACCTCTGTGAAAAAAGAGGGTGTATCAATTTTGTTTCTGCAAGAAAGCCATCTAGATGATAATGGTATTAAGAAGCTTGAAAGGGTCTGGAATGGCCAGGTATTTGCCACAAACTACTCTTCTGCCAGTAGAGGTGTGGCCATTTTGGTTAGTAAAAATATAGCTTTCACACCTCTCATTTGTACTAAAGACAGTAAGGGGCGCTATGTGTTCCTCAAGGGGGTCATTCAAGGTAGGGAGTTCTCCTTTTTGAATATCTACTGCCCACCTGGCTACTCTCCTGATTTGTTTATCAAATATCTTTGCCGAATTCACTGTACTGGCATCTGATGACCTAATTGTGGGAGGAGACTTTAATTGTCATCTAAACCCAGGGATTGATAAACTTGCCTCTAGCTCCTCCCCCCTCCATCTAGACAAGCTAAAATGCTTAACTCACTTTGTCAGGACAACAGATTCTCAGATGTCTGGAGGACACTCTACCCTAATGACCTAAAATTTACATTTTCTTCGCACTACAAAAGCTATAGCAGAATTGACTATTTTTTCATACCATCATCTAAATTATTTCTCATTTCCTCTTGCTGTATGGGTAACATTAAATTGTCGGATCCCGCCCCAATTTTAATGGTGTACTCCCTAACAGAGGATAGGGCCTTGTTTAGGCGCTTGAGATTTAAACCCTCTATATTGAAGGATAACCAGTTTATCTCTTATTTTACTTCAGAATTTAAGATTTTTTACTCCATCAATTCACTCTCTATGAATAATCCCTCCATTCTATGGGAAACCTGCAAAGCATTCTCTAGAGGTTTGATTATGTCATTTGAGGCTTCTAGAAGATGTAAAAAGAATGAACAGTGCAAACTTCTTGAATCTAAACTAACAGATCTGGAGAAATCCTATGTATCAACCCCAAGTGCAAATGTACTTCGGGAAGTGACAGCCACTAAATCAAATCAAATCAAATGTTATTTGTATAGCGCATTTCTTACAAGATGCAACTCAATGCGCTTCACACAATGAACATTTTCAGTCAATCAATCAATCAATCAATACTGACAGAGGCGGCGGAACAGACCAGGCACACGGGGCAGCCGGGGGCCCCCAAGGGGAGGCCAAGGACCACCGGCGCAAAGCAAGCAAGCAAGGGCGAAAAACCTGTACACCATGTATCCAGGAAAAGTTCCTTGCATATTATCGGCGTACACACTGTCCATAAATGTAGTGTTATATCTGCATCGTTCTGCATCCAGCATGGGCACAGGTCCTGCCAAAAGAGAATCTTAAGCACAGTTATGATGCAACAACACAATAAAGATGACAGCAATACAACCTGATGGAGGTCCTGGTACACCCATGTACCGGTTCCAGTACTGCTCTAGGTGCTACTGGGAGCTGACAGTGCCTCATCAGCTACCGGGCCCTTTTCCTGTCAACACAAATCTCAAAACACGAGTATGGTGTAATGGCCTAGTGATCCTAGTTCTATAATGTCCAATGTCTCCCTTAGTAGCAAAAGGCGACATTGAATAAGTAGGTTTTGAGGTCTTGCTTAAAAATTTCCTGAGTTTTAGACAACCTCAGGCCCTCAGGTAGGGTGTTCCACAATCTAGGAGCATATATGCTAAAAGCTGATCCTCCAAATCTCTTTGTCCTAGCCTCTGGCACTATTAAAAGTTCCGTGCCACTAGACCTTAGGGGTCTAGCTGGTGTGTATCTTATGAGCATGTCCACCATGTAATTGGGTGCATCGCAGTGGAGTGATTTATAGACTAGTAAAAGGATCTTAAAGTCTATTCTATAACTGACAGGGAGCCAGTGTAGTGATCTCAAGACAGGTGTGATGTGCGCTCTTCGTTTCGTCCTAGTAAGGACACGAGCAGCAGCATTCTGAACCATTTGTAGTCTATTAATCATTTTTTTGGGGAGACCTGTCAGGAGAGTATTACAGTAATCTAGCCTACCGGTACTAGTAACAAACGCATGCATTAATTTTTCGGTGTCTGCCTGGGAGAGAAATTATTGTACCTTAGTGATGTTTCTTAGTAGGTAGAAGGATATTTTAATAGTATTATTGATATGAGTTTCAAAATTTAGATCTGGGTCAATTATGACACCAAGATTCCTAGCCTGACACTTAGTGTTAAGAGCTAGTGTTTTCAAGTGTGCAGATAATTTCTCTCTCCCAGTTTTCTCGCCAATGATCAATACCTCTGTTTTTTCTTGATTGAGTTGGAGAAAATGTTGTGTCATCCAAATATTAATATCAGCAATACAATCTATCAGGTGGTCGATCATCTTGTAGTCGTTGGGAGTTACTGAGATATAAAGCTGAGTGTCGTCAGCATAGCTGTGGTAGTTAACGCTATGCCTCTTGATAACAGAACTGAGGGGTAGCATGTATAGGCTAAAAAGCAACGGTCCTAAAATGGACCCCTGGGGAACTCCACAGGTTGTGCTATAATTGTTTTACTTATGGTCACCAAGGGCTACAAAGTAGTCTCGGTCAGCCAGGTAAGTCCTGAACCAGTTTAAGACCGGACCTGAGAGGCCAACCCAGTTTTCAAGTCTCTCAATAAGTATGGAGAGCTAGAGCTGCACTAAACACCCTACTTATTCAAGATGCTGAACACTCCCTCAAATATGTTAGGCAGGAAATGTATGAATCTGGGGACAAGCCTGGAAAGCTTCTTTCTAATCTTACCAAAAAGAGGGCTAATTCTCAAACCATCACCTCAGTGATAAGCAGTGGCGGCTGGTGCTAAAAAAATTGGGTGGGGCACAGCAGTGTTTCCTCCAGGATTTTTCACATTAGTGGCGGGGGGGTCCTCTTTCGCGCGATTTTTTTTCCGCATGCACGCGCATAAAACGCGCACAAAACAAAGACGTAATTTAACTTTACCCACGCAATACCCACTTAAACATGTGTGAGGATACGTAACAGCGTTTTGTGACAGAACTTTCACTTTCATTCATGAAATTCACCCCGTCTGTGTTACGAAGCACTTGAATTTTGGATTATTATTATTATTATTATTATTTTTGCTAGTTTCCTACAATTTTACATCATAATAAACCAGCACAAGAAATGAAAACAATTGGAAAATTGTATAAAACAAGACAAATTCAGACAGTAATAAAAATATATTATATTTATTATCATCTATCTATAAATAAATCAACCATGTAACATATTAATCACTCTTTTAACTGTCAATCAACCATGTGACCTATAAAGTTACAACATCTTATGCAGTACAACAACCCCAACCCTTACAAGCGGTGTTCATAACTCTGTGTTGTAGGCGTTTGTGGCAGATTTTAAGATGCCTTAATAACAGAGGTAGGGGGCTCCCACTTGAAACATTCTGGCTCGAGGCCAGCCATCTTCACCGTCATGATGGATGAAAGGGTTCCATCAAGAGCCAGACTGTTACGGGTTTTGGTTTCTGACCTGGCAACCTTTTTGGAAGGGGGCTGACCCTTCGCTGCCCACATTGAAAGCAGGTCTGCCTGCTTACTGCTCCCTGCTTTCTGCTTCGATGACATCTTTAAACAGACAAAATGCAATGATGATTCAAAATCAGAAGTGCTGATTTGAGGTAGTTTTTACAACTAAACATGACATAAAAAGCACAAGAAAATCCGTCTGAAAATCCATCGCCCCCCCCCGCCCACCACCACCAGGGCCAACGTCGTACTTCGCTAAATATCCTTTTACGAGCTCACTGCTCACAGTTTTAGTTTTACAATTACGAGCTCACAGTATCAATTACCTCGCAAGAAGTTAAGTGATTCAATTTAGTTATATTTTAATCAAGAACCTGGATTCTAATTCGAATGAGGTGAGACTTACCTACCGTTCTGGCCGTCCGCTTCAAGCTGCAGTGAACACAGATGCAACGCTCGCCTGCCGCTCCGACTGCGCACGCGCAAGCATAATAACGCCAGTGCAGAAAGAGGACGTCACGAAAGTCATGTCCAGTAGCTTTCTTTCAAGGAATTTCAAAAATAAAAGTCCCGTAAAACAAATTGTTATTTCTCGCCGTGAGAAATAGAGTTGCGGCGTGAGAGCGTGAGAACTGGTTGAAATGCGTGTGTCTCACGGTAATTGCGTGAGACTTGGCAGCCCTGACACTGTGTCAACACGATCAGACACACTCAGATCAAACACTTCGCTCAACTACCTGTTTATTGACCTTTCCTCTCCTCTCCCCCTCTTCTCTCTCTCCCCTCCTCTTCTCTCCCCCCTCTTCTCTCTCTCTTCCTCTTCTCTCTCTCTCTCTTCTCTTTTCTCTCTCTCCTCCTCTTCTCTCTTTCTCTCCTCTCCTCCCCTCTTCTCTCCCCTCCTCTTCTCTCTCTCTCCCCATCTCTTCCCCCCCCTCTTCTCTCTCCTCCTCTTCTCTCTCTCTCCTCTCCTCTTCTCTCTCTCTCCTATTTTCTCTCCTCTCCTCTTCTCTCTCTCCTCTTTTCTCTCCTCTCATCTTCTCTCTCTCTATCTCCTCCTCTTCTCTCTCTCCTTTCCTCTTCTCTCTCCCCTTCTCTCCTCCTCTCCTGCCTCTTCTGCCCCAGGGCTTCTCAGGCCTGGCCCTGGGCGCCATGACGACCGGAGGAGGAGGAGGAGGGGGCGTGCCGGTCGGCCAGGGGGCGGGGCTGATGGGCGTGAGCATGAACATGGGCGTGACCAGCCTGCAAAGCACCCTGGGAATGAACCCCAGCGCCACCGCGCTGCAGCCCAAACAAGACGCCTTCGCTAACTTTGTCAACTTTGGGAAATGAGAGAGAGAGGGGGGAGGGGGGAGGAGGAAGGGGAGGGAGGGGGAGGGGGGGGGGAGAGAGAGGGGGGAGGGGGGGGTGGGAGGGAGGGAAGGGGGAGGGAGGGGAGTGAGAGAGAGGGGGGAGGGGGGAGGGAGAGAGAGAGAGTGGGGGGAGAGGCAGAGAGAGTTGTTGTAACTTTGGCAACTTTGGGAAATGAGAGAGAAGGAGAGAGAGAGGGGGGGGAGGGGGGGAGAGAGAGAGAGGGGGGGGGGAGAGAGAGAGGGGGGGGGAGAGAGAGGGGGAGGAGGGAGGGGAGAGAGAGAGAGAGAGGGGGGAGGGGGGGAGATTGTGGGGAGATGTCAGTAAATGTTTGACAGCATAAACATCCTCTACTCTAAGTGAGGAGGAAGAGGGAGTGGGGGGAGTAGATAGGGGGAGGAGGGAGGGGAGAGGGAGGAGGAGGGAGGGGAGAGGTTCAGGTCATGACATGAACCATTCTTACTACACATTCAGGTCATGACATGAACCATTCTTACTCCACATTCAGGTCATGACATGAACCATTCTTACTCCACATTCAGGTCATGACATGAACCATTCTTACTACACATTCAGGTCATGACATGAACCATTCTTACTACACATTCAGGTCATGACATGTCTAACCCCAGGTCATGACAAGTCTAACCCCAGGTCATGACATGAACCATTCTTACTACACATTCAGCAAGACTTGCTCCAGTGTGGCTGTGAATGGGCTCGCTCCCTCGCTCGCTCTGCTGCCCCCCCCCCCCCCCCACACACACACACACACACATACACTGTTAACTTCGGTGCTCATTTTAGGCCTAGGTGAAATAAATCAAAAATCCCAATTGTTGGGACATTTTTAAGAGTGGCCGTATGTCTGGAGTCTTTGCCTTGCTTAATTGTTCGCTTGGCAGAGCCACTCAGTTGTCGCCTGTACATTTTTATTTCTTCGTTGATAGTTTGGCGGCACTGCGTCATCGCGCACTTGTCTGTGACTGGGGGGGGGCACTTACACCGAACTCGCAATTATTTATCTTAGGGAAGATCTTAGGGGGGCTGCTGACACGAGGTCTCCGGTCGAAAAGAATGCACTTAGTTTTTTTGGTGTTGAGAAGATGGAGGCGATGAAAAGACTGCTCAATGGAGGTGAGGCTGAGTTGTAGAGTGGAAGCCGCAGAGTGGAGTGAAGGGCCTGCACAATACAAGATGGTGTCGTCAGCATAAAGATGGATCTGGGATTTGCCAGCATCTTTTGCTACATCATTGATGTAGATTGAGAACAACGTTGGTCCCAAGATGGAGCCTTGAGGCACCCCTTTAGAGATGGTGAGATGGTCTGACAAGATATTTTCAGTCTTCTCTTGCTGAACTCGGTCAGTTAGATAGCTGGCAAACCAGTTGCAAGAGTTTGTCGAGAGACCAATGTTGGAGAGCCTCTGTAGAAGGATGGAATGGATGACAGAATCAAAGACCTTAGCTAGGTCGATAAAGGCAGCGATGCGGACCTGCTTGGAGTCCAAGGAAGTGAGAATGTCATCCATAACTTTCAAGGTAGCTGTGATGCACCCGTGGCCAGGCCGGAACCCAGACTGCATGTTAGACAGGATGTTGTTTGAGGCCATGAAGTGGTTGAGCTGTTTGACAGCCAGCTTCTCCAGGACCTTGGCCAGGCACGGCAAGATGGAGATGGGCCTGTAGCAGTTGGGGTCGGAGCTAGAGCCACCTTTAAAGAGGGGAAAGACCAGCGCGGATTTCCAGTCAGGAGGAAAGACAGACAGCTCAAAAGACATGTTGAATAGCCGTGTGATGGGAGCGGAAATGACAGGTGCAGCAGCTTTCAAAAACATGGGTTCGAGCCCATCAAGGCCAGCAGACTTGTTTGAGTCTAGCTTGGTTAGCTCCTCTAAAACCTCTGAGGTCAAGACAGGTTTAAAGGAGAAAGCGTCACAGCTGGAAGGAGGAGGAGAATGTGATGAAGCAGCAATGGGGGGAGTAGCTGAGAATACATGGGCCGAGTTGACAAAGTGATGATTAAAAAGCGAAGCCATGAGAGACTTGTCAGTGACAACAGTGTCACCAAAGGTCATTGCACTAGGAAGATGAGGGGAAGTGAGTTTGTTTTCCATGGCTTTGACCGTTTTCCAAAACATCTTGGCGTCAGAGCCACAGGATGCAAATTTGTCCAAGAAGTAACTGGTTTTGGCTTTTCTGACAGCCTGAGTGCTTTTATTTCTACACTGCCTAAAGGCAAGCCAGTCAGCAGGAGACTGGGTGGAACGAGCTTTCCGCCATAAGGTGTTCTTCTGGCGGATCAACTCAGCCAAGTCATGGGAAAACCAGGGGCTGAAGCGATCCTTTATCCGTGATTTTATGAGTGGGGCGTGTTTGTTGATGATCTGATTAAAAGTTATCTTAAAATAGGACCAGGCGTCGTCCACAGTGGAGACTGAATTAATTCGGTCCCAGTTTTCTGCTGCAACATCGTGGAGAAAGGCCCCCAGCTCAAACTTCTTCAGAGAGCGCTTGGTTACGATCACTGATGGTCGCTTGATTGAGGAGCCAGAGCGTATGCAAGCAATGGCACAGTGATCACTCAGATCTTGACTGAAGACACCAGATTTATAATTAGAAGGGGCATTCGTAAGGATGACATCAATCAGCGTGGCAGATGAAGGGGATTTCTGATTGTGTCTGGTGGGCTCAGATATGATTTGGGAAAGGTTCAGAGCATCGAATTGCTGCGTGACTACGTCTGGGGGGTTGAACATGTCCCAGTTGAGATCACCCAGGAGGACAAACTCAGAGGAAACGTGTGGGGCCAGGAGTACACCAAGTGCAGTTAGGGTGCAAGCTGGGGCAGAGGGTGGTCTGTAGCAGACAGCGACAGAGAGAAAGAAATTGGAAGACAGTTTGATCCTTAACACTAGCAGTTCAAATTGTTTGGGGACAGACTTGGAAATTAAGATAGAACATTGCAGTTGGTCTTTAACAAACAAAACTACACCACCACCTTTGGTGGCTCTGTCCTGGCGAAAAATGTTGTAACCTGGTATGGAGATGTCTAGATTGAGAACACTGTTCTTAAGCCATGATTCTGAAATAGCTGGAACATCAGGAGTAGCAGTGTGTCTAAAAAAGACTTTACGTGGTCGATTACGTGTGTTCCACGTCTAACCCTAACTAACCTGTGTTCCACATCTAACCCTAACTAACCTGTGTTCCACGTCTAACCCTAACTAACCTGTGTTCCACGTCTAACCCTAACCCTAACTAACCTGTGTCCCATGTCTAATCCTAATTAACCTGTGTCCCACGTCTAACCCTAACTAACCTGTGTCCCACATCTAACCCTAACTAACCTGTGTCCCACGTCTAACCCTAACCCTAACTAACCTGTGTCCCACGTCTAACCCTAACTAACCTGTGTTCCACGTCTAACCCTAACCCTAACTAACCTGTGTCCCACGTCTAATCCTAATTAACCTGTGTCCCACGTCTAACCCTAACTAACCTGTGTCCCACATCTAACCCTAACTAACCTGTGTCCCACGTCTAACCCTAACTAACCTGTGTCCCACATCTAACCCTAACTAACCTGTGTCCCACGTCTAACCCTAACTAACCTGTGTCCCATGTCTAACCCTAACTAACCTGTGTTCCACGTCTAACCCTAACTAACCTGTGTTCCACGTCTAACCCTAACTAACCTGTGTTCCACGTCTAACCCTAACCCTAACTAACCTGTGTCCCACATCTAACCCTAACTAACCTGTGTCCCACGTCTAACCCTAACTAACCTGTGTCCCATGTCTAACCCTAACTAACCTGTGTTCCACATCTAACCCTAACTAACCTGTGTTCCACATCTAACCCTAACCCTAACTAACCTGTGTCCCACGTCTAACCCTAACCCTAACTAACCTGTGTTCCATGTCTAACCCTAACTAACCTGTGTCCCACGTCTAACCCTAACTAACCTGTGTCCCACGTCTAACCCTAACTAACCTGTGTTCCACGTCTAACCCTAACTAAACTGTGTCCCACGTCTAACCCTAACTAACCTGTGTCCCACGTCTAACCCTAACTAACCTGTGTTCCAAGTCTAACCCTAACTAACCTGTGTTCCACGTCTAACCCTAACTAACCTGTGTTCCACATCTAACCCTAACCCTAACTAACCTGTGTCCCACGTCTAACCCTAACTAACCTGTGTCCCATGCACCCCCTAGTGGTGCAGGAGGTACCTCAGAGCCAGGGCAGGAACGGCTACATCAAGAGGCCCATGAATGCCTTCATGGTGTGGGCGAGGATCCGCCACTCGGCCCGGTCCCAGGCCAACCCCGCGGCCAACAACGCAGACATCAGCGTGCAGCTGGGCCTGGAGTGGAGCCTCCTGGCTGAGGCCCAGAAGGAGCCCTACTACCTGGAGGCTCGCAGGCTCAAAGACCAGCACAGACTGGAGCATCCCGGTAGGGCTGACACACACACACACACACACACACACACACACACACACACACACGCACACACACACACACAGGAGAGGCTGAATAAACACCAGTGAGAGTAAGAGTGAAGTTCTCATGGAAGGTTTTTACTGATGATACGACTGTTAGGTAGTTGATTCACAACTGTACACACATGTTCTGGATTTCCAAAGGGTTCATGTCAAAGACGTGACCCCTGCCTGACCCCTGTCTGACCCCTCCCCCCTGCCCCCCCCCCCAGGGTGGATCTACCAGCCGCGGCCGGGGAAGAGGAGGGTGTACCCCTCCCTGGAGAGCCTCACCTCCTACCCTGGCCCCGCCCTCGGCCCCTCCTCCTACCCTGGCCCCGCCCCCTACGCAGGGAGGGCCGCCCCTGGCCCCTCCTCCTACCCCAGGATCTCCCCCGGGCGCCCAGCTCCGTACCCCCGCCCCGCAGGTCAGACAGACAGCACAGGTCAGACAGACAGCACAGGTCAGACAGACAGCACAGGTCAGACACACAGCACAGGTCAGACACACAGACAGATAACACTCTCCTAGACACACAGAGACAGATAACACTGAGTCCTAGACACTCAGAGACAGATAACACTCTCCTAGACACACAGAGACAGATAACACTCTCCTAGACACACAGAGACAGATAACACTCTCCTAGACACACAGAGACAGATAACACTCTCCTAGACACACAGAGACAGATAACACTCTCCTAGACACTCAGAGACAGATAACACTCTCCTAGACACACAGAGACAGATAACACTCTCCTAGACAGAGGAGTGAAGTAGACACATATAAACAGTATCATGGCGTGTGTCTAGTATGTGCTTGAATGGTTGCCGTGTGTGTGTGTGTGTGTGTGTGTGTGTGTGTGGCAGGCCCTGGGGAGCATGTTGTCAAGGCCTCTGACCAGCGGCCCCGTCCCTGCGTTCCCCCAGAATGCCGTGCAGCACCCCCACCTGGGGGGTCCGTGCCTGGTTGTCCAGCCCCAGCTGGGGGGTCTGTGCCCGGGGCTCCAGCCCCAGCTGCGGGGTGCGTGTCTGGGGGTCCGTCCCGGGGGTCCCGGGGGGTGGGGGACGCCCCCCCCAAGCCCTTCCAGAGGCCCAGGGAGCAGCAGACGTACTACAGCGCCGCCCTAGAGGGCCCCGCCCCCCCCCCCCTGGCATGGCCCCCCCTACCCCGGCCTCCTGTACCCTCTGCCCTCCATGCCCCACCCCGCAGACCTCTACCCCAGCGCCCCCCGCTACCCCTTCCCCCCCTGCTACCCCTTCCCCCCCTACTTCCTGTCTGGGTCCCAGTACTACAACCAGAGGTGAGCAGGCCCGTCCTCTCCGCTTCCTGTTTGGCTGTTTTGTTTTTCTGACGTCGTTCCGGTGTTGTTTTAACTCCTTCAGTGCCGAGGGTGAAGGAAGTCGCCTTTATCACGTCTGGGGGGGCGGAGCTCTTTATCACGTCTGGGGGGGCGGAGCTCTTTATCACGTCTGGGGGGGCGGAGCTCTTCACCAGCGTCATCAAACACTTTAGAAAGCCTGTGGGCTACTTTTGTCCCCCGTGATGCAATCGGAGTGTACTGTGGATCTGTCCGCCCGTTTGTATGTAACACGCGATAGCTCTGAAACCACGGGGACAATTTTGACAACTTGAATGCTGTGTCTTGCCATAGATCCAGCATTTACAAAATTACAATACCTCACAGGGCGTGCTATATGCAGGGGTGCAAATTCACGAGTATTTACACCTTTTGCGAATTATTTGTTGTTCATTAATATATGCAAACAGTTTTTTTTGTTTTTTTATTTATTAAGTTGGTTAAACTAGTTAAGCTAGCTAGGTGTAGCCCATTAGCTTGGGCTATCACACGTAGCTTTCACGTCCACGGTTACCATGGTAACGGTAGCGGCAACTGCTACCATGGTAACAGTAGCTACAGATTTATGGATGGAGAAAGATTTATGGATCAGTTGTAGTAACAATAGGAGATTTGTCAGTTGTGATATGGGAGTATGGACATTTGATAGTAACTTTGTACATTTGGGAATTAGATTAAGTAACGTTACAAAAATATATTTTGTAAGAAGAGTGAAATAAATGTGTATTGTGAATTATTGTAAATATTGTTATACCTCTCAGTTGGCAGTTACCCCGAGACTCAATAGCCGCTGAAGAGAGCTAGCTCACCTTTTTTATTTATATTATTCTTCCGGAATAAACTAAACATAAAGTATGATACCTGTGAAGTCTCCTTGTTCTTCATAAGTGCAACTCCCCCCCCCACCACCATTTTTGTTGTTGTTGTCATCACCAGTTACATTCTGAAATGACTGATTGGCCCAAGGGGAGGCTATAGTAACAACTGAAATTCCACATTTAAAAACAATGTCAGCATCTCCTGTCCAATTTGAGCTACAGTCAGGAAATTCGGTACATATTTTCATTCCCTCGTGAGCAACATGTTTCTCATTATGGACCATTTGTTTTTATTCCGTCTCCCATTAATCCCCAAAACATATGTCTGAATAATTGTCACCAATTCACACAAGGGTGGCACTACTTGTCTTTAGTAGCAAATTCCAGGCTTCTCCACCCAACAGGAGAACAACAGCTTAAAAACTAGCAACAGATTGTTAGCTTACTTGTGCTTGGTCTGGTGTAATCACGTTTGCTAACATTAAACCAAACAATATGAGAAGATTGACATTGTTTTCTTTATTGATAACATTCGACTGTAAAATTACTCATTCACATTTTGATCAATCTTATCAGTCATATAGACTTTATTTCCACACCAGGTTATTTTTAGTTGCTTACTCATAGCATTGAACAGTTTGTGATGCTTGTGAGTTGATCAATACAACCTGCAATAGAACTAGCTTGGTGGAAACAGTTCATGCAATGCTTGTTTACGGGTGGATGGAGGGGAGGGGAGAGGGAATGGTTGTAGTTGGTCAGCTGTTTGTGAGCTCCAATGCTACATTCACATGACTTTGCTTGTTGAATGTTGTTCTCTGACCTCATAACCCCCCTCCCTGTCCTTGCAGAGCTCTATGCCAGCAATTATGACAATGTTAGCAGACCATGCAGAGCAGCAGCTGCTGGACTTCAGCCAGAAACTGGATATTAACCTGCTGGATAATGTGGTGAACTGTCTCTACCACGGGGTGGGACCGCAGGTAAGTGCCATCCGGCTCAGTAGCTAGGAAGTAGACTATCAAGTGGTTGAAGATACTTTATGGGATTGATGATGCTCTTCAGATTGTACAATTCTGTTGTGATGTTGACTAAATAGTTATCAGTAGGGCTAAGTAAGTGCCTTTTAATGCCCATGATCAGGACGTACCTTAGTGCTGTGTTGAATAAAAGAGCAAAAGGGGGTTGTTCAACATAAATAGACTGAAGATGTCCATAGGCGTTCTGTTAGAAGCATTTGCCATTTTTTTCACTGTGCTTCCAGGGAGATGTGCATATTGTTTATGTTTTATTCTTAAACCTTGTTTCATGCATTTAGCAAAGAATGGCGCAAGAGGTACTGACCCATTTGAAAGAGCACCCGGATGCTTGGACGAGAGTGGACACCACTGTGCAGTATAGTACAGTGGATTGTGTACATAGCCTTTATTGATGTAAACCAGCTCCTTACCTTCTTGTGATTTTATGCATCTATGCTTTTTCTAAAATGTGTTTCTTTTTCCTTTCCTAAACACCAGGGGAGCCTCCCCTCCTAAATTTCGTTGTTTGGTACCTGTACTGTAGCAATGACAAATAAAGTCTATCTATCTACCATCCTGGAGTTCTCCCAGAACATGAACATCAAAGTAAGCCAGATCCTGGGCACACTAGTGAAGGGACCTAATCTCTGTATCTCTGTAAGATGTGCTTATTTTCAGAACTTTAAAACACGATAACCTTGATTTAACATGATTTAAAACATGGTTTGATAACGTACACAAACACTATAGGCCAGGCCATCATTGTGTCTGCTGAACCCTGTTGATCTCCCTATGCCCCAAATGACCCGATTTGTTAAATACTTGTGGGGGTGATATACTCTGCTGGTGTTGTTATGGAATTGTAACACTGATGTAGGCATGTTACCCTCCTGCTCTTTAGACTCTCACACTACCGGGGCATTTCTCAGCTAAACAGTCTTCAGTTTGAATCTGCATGCCTCTCCATCACCTCTGCAGTGAAATGCTTTAGTATGGTGCTTACAGTGCTCAGTAATGCTCCCCCCTGCACTTGCACAGCTTAGAGAGCAACCAGACTACAAACTGAAAACCTTGTATGCGCCAGACCATGTCAACTTGACAATGACAGACATGCCTTTTAGTTTATTGGCAAAACAAATATAAGGTAACATTAATTTGGTCAATTTAGATTAGGCAAATGGAATGTTATCTTACCCAGTACAGCAGGGGTATTCAATTACAAATTCAGTTGGGCCAGATTTGAAAACCAAGAAATTTAGCTGGGCCAGACATTTTCAGCGGCCAGTAGCCTAGGCACCAGGTAATGACACATTTCAAACCAACACAAATGAATGTAGGCCTAATGAAATACAAGCAGTTTATTTATAGTTTTCCTTTTAAATTAGGTAACATCTGACACAGGCACGTCAAAAAGACTTGACTGAACACAATAAAAGAGCTGTAACTGAACAGAACCTAATAGCAATACTTTTTTTCACTTTTTAGGTAAAACAACAACATTTTGGTCTCAACTGACCCATGCACATCTTAAAGTGCATAAAAAAGTGTACAGTAGTATACCAATAAAAAAAATGTCCTTTTGTAAAATAAAAATGTTGGTCATAGCTGACCCAGGCACAACGTGCTTTTAACTGAATGAAAATACACCTTGAGTGCACAATTATACAAGTTACAGTTACAGTTAAACAATAAAATTGAATCTAATCTAATCTAATCTTACCCTGCTGACTTTCTTAGTGTGAGAAGTGACATGTTTTATTCTGAACAAGAGCAGTGACATTTGGCTCATAAAATGTCAATGCAATCCGAAGGCATTGGTGAAGAGTACTGTCAGTCAGGGAACAACGAGAGCTGCTTGTTATTGTGTTCATGTGTGAAAAGCTTGATTCACAGGTGTACGTTGATCCAAACATACTGAGCACATGGATTGCTACTTTCTTAACGTTAGGGAACTGGTGCACGTTGACATCACTCCAAAACTTCCCAGGTCCATTAGTGCGAAGCTCCTGTGCCATGGTTACGGATGACTGCACGTCAACAAGTTCGAGTATGAATTTCCCCTCGTCGATAAGTCGCCTTCTATTGCAGCAGTGAACGGGTCTCTGGCAAAGCCCATCACCTCTGCGGGCAGAGCAAGTCTATCCAGTCGACCAGCAAAGTTCTCTTTCAACCTCGCAATGAAAACAGTCATCACATCTGTGATTTGTGCCGGGGATGAGACGCATTTGCGGAGCGTCGGAAAATGCAGCATTCTGCCGGTGCAGAAGTCGGCCGCGAAAAGGTCCAGTTTGACTTGGAACGCGCGTCTGTTCCACAAGATAAATCACAGTTTTGTCTCTGCCTTGTAGCCCCACATTTAGGTCATTCAGGTTTGAACATGTCGCTCAGAAAGCAGACATCAGCCATGAAGTTGTCGTCCAGTATGCGATTCAAGTGTGTTTCTGCCTTCGTTTGCTTACTGCTGCGGAGGAAAGTTGTAATCTCCTCTCTGAAATCACAGAAACGCTCCAGTGCCTTGCCTTTGGACAGTTTCGTATATATTGGTATCTGTTACTACTAAAAATGAAGAAGAGTTCTTGAGCAAATTTAAGACTTGTTTATTCAAAAAAGCAGGTTACACAGCATGGCCCCTCAATGGAGCTGATGGTCCGAATCGGTCACAGGATATTAAGTCAAAGATATGGATATGAAGGAAAAGAGCAAGAGTCCCTCTGTGTACAGGATTTTATACCCCCCCCTTGTCACTGTCGCTGAGCCAATCAAAACAGAGTCCACGTCATTTTAATTTGGTTGAATACAAAGTATACCAGTGAGATCATAGTAGGTGAGGTCATTTTCTGTCCTGTAAATAGGATGTTATTGTCTTATTATAATGCAATTCACCCTATGGTCTAATACAATTCTAATGCAATTTATGTTATGGGCGTCTTGCTGGCTCGGGCCCTAATGCAATTATATCTTCCCATGATGATATTACAGCCTCTGCACATGCATGTCAAAAGGCCATTGTGTGTATTAGAGGGCCATTGCTATGGTTACAGAGCATGAAAATACACTACACAGCCCCCCTCGGAACACCCAGAGTGTGTTCCGAAACTAAACGACAGACAGAAAAACTACATCAACCCATCAACTACATCAACAACATCAACACATCAACACATCAACACATCAACACATCAACACATCAACACATCAACATTAAACCACACTCAGTTCATCATGCATAATACAAAAACTGAGATACAGAAATTTCCAACGACCGATGTTTCCCTCGTCCTCGAAGCGGCAGGGTCAGAGGTTGCTAGCACATGGCCCCAGTTGGAGAACAGCCTTTACCGCTGTCTCAGATTGATAACACTTCCATAGTCAGGAGCTTCCATTGTCGCGTAACCATTACATCACTTCACAACCGACATCAATCACATGATATAGAAAGAAACAAACAGGAACCGAAGCAAACAATCACAAAACATCACTTAATAAACAAATCATCAAAAGAGGAAACAAAATCAGAAAGCAAAGCAGAATCCAGCTTTTGCTCATCAGCTATGTCGGCCATCATTAAAGCATTAACCGGAACATCAGAAATACACTTTCCAAAACATTTGATTAAAATACCAAGTAACATAATACAGATGATAATGACAACAAGAATAATAGCGACGGACCTGATCATATTACCAATACCTGAAAAAGCAGAATCAAAGAAATCCAATGTATTCCAACCGTGTTCTTTACGCAAATCCTCTATACCCTTCTTGTTAGATTCATGGAAATCATACAGAGCGTTACCAGAATCCGAAATATAACTGCAACATTCACCGCCTATCAAAGCACAAGTACCACCCTGACTGGCCAAAATAATGTCCAAAGCCATTCTATTTTGGAGAGCTACATTCTTAGTTTCAGTCAATTCAGTAGCCAGGGCAGATACTACAGCATCCGAAGCATTAATGTGTTTTTCAAGAACGGATGATAGGGCACTTAATTCAGTCTGAGAGTTGTAGACACCATAACTTGGGAATATTAGGCCAAAAAACTTCTGAGCGGTAGATAACGCCCTACGACTACGATGGGTTGCTTGTTTGTGAAGTACAGACATCTCCTCCCGAGTAACTTTCCTAATCAAAGGTATCAGATGAGCTAAATAACAAAGACCCTCACTCAAAGCAGGAAGCTTAGAGAATGCATTATTATCACACACAAGAAACACACCCTCCGGGAGTTGAAGCTCCGTACCAGGATACACGAAAATGACACCACCTATACAAGACGCGGCCCCTAGCTGACGAAGCGCGCTGCCCTTGAGCCGAGATTGTATGTCAATACAGGTTGTAATATTTACGAGAGGCATGACCTTAAGCTGCGTGGTGCCTTTCTGCCGTCTGGTAGTATTGGTATCATGTAATTTCATTTGAGGCACCATAGCACAATCAACAACTTTACATTTCAATCCAGAAATAACAACTGAACCTCTCCACCGTGTAGAAGTCACACTCCCAGAACATGACAGATGAGGACTCAATGCAGTACCATTCAATTGAACGAACATAGCTTGGATAATATATATCTTCTTCGGACCTGTTGGTTGTGACAAATGTGTAAGCCTATCAATAATAACCTTCCCCACACCGCTAGGCCTATGGTGTTCGTTAACTGCTGCTGTCAGACGTTCCAACACACCAATATCCACACCTGCATAGGAAGAATTTAAAGGAACCAGAATCGTGCTGGGCTGACAAGAAGAGCTCTGGTTCTTGCCCTGTAAAACAAATTGGGCTAAACCCTGCCAATTATAATGAAACCATTCTGCTTTAGTTAACGGTATGGGGAAAAACATAGGAGCAGATGTACTTACAGGGACCTGTTGACAAATCCAGCAATCAGAATAATTCATTTTTGAAGCAAAATCTTTCATGATACTAGTGGCAGAATTAGGGTGGGACCGTGTCCCCAGGTGATTAGAATCATATAACAAATAATCGTCAGTAGCGACTACAATCGCCTTCGTAGAAGCCTTCACAGCAACATTTTCAACCTTTCCTGGTAACTCAACGTGAACATATTCATGCACAAATTTCTCACAGTCCAACCTATAGTAGTGTGGAAAGTCAGGAGTGTTCCTACAAACTTTGTCCTTGAAATTGTTGGATTTACTAGACACCTGTTCACCGATATTACGTCTAGCACACCAATACGAGTTCAACACCTTGTCAACATTAGTTAATGTCACACGAGTTTCTTGCGTGTTGCTTGAGTGTTGATTAAGTGTAACATATTTAGCATCCAGTAAATACCACTCGTCCGCTTCGGCGGTATAGATCAAACAATCATCAACAGTACAACGTGAATGTGGGCAAACAAAAGCTCTACCTGCTGTGATCATTCTTCTCTGACGTCCAGGCATAACAGTGTGTGAGTGAAGTGTAACATTGTCCAAGGAAGTCAATGGGGTAGGAACACTAAGGGGTATATTAGTCTCTGAAACGGCATGGCTTGAGTTTCCTCCTAATTGGCCTTGGTGTATCACGGGATCTGTCTGGTTGGGGTGTATCACTGACAGGTCTGTGTCTCTCAATGGTACCTTGGTCCGGGCAGCCGCCCGGGTTGCTGACATCTCCGTCTGGAGCATTGTCAGGGTCGGAAGGGGTGACAACAGGGGCAACACCAGGCTTGGTAGAACCCCCAAGAGGGGTGTCGCAGTCACTGGATCCTCCACGATCTCCCTTGGCCCACTCATCTCTGGGCTGGACAGGGTCTGGGACGAGGCCCCCGGCATCATCTGCATCACGGCGCAGATACTCACCAACATCTTCGTCAGCCTGGATGTCCAAGCTGTGGACTTCCTCGTCCCCAGGGGTCTCCTCACCATCCTGCTGAGGCTCTCCCTCATCGTCCTCATTGGGTGCCTTGATGCAGTGATGAACGTGATACCAGGTGGGGGACCCCTTGATTTGGATGGCAGTCCCAGTGCACCGAACGACCTCGTATGGTCCTTCCCGTCGAGCCTCATGCCACTTCCGTCTGTAGACCTTCACGTATACTTTGTCACCCGGTTGCAACGCGTCCTTCCTCTCCTGTGCGTTCACCTCCTCTTCACGTTCCTGTTTGTGGAGCACATAAGAAGAGATACTCTTTTGCCGGTTAGTCATGTACTGTACATAGGCTTTCATGTCACTCTCCAAGAGAGCCAAACTTGGCCCTTTCCCACTGGTTCGTGCACAGGGAGCTGTCATTATTCTCCCCATAGCCAGTTCATGGGGAGTCAAGTGCAGCCCTCGAATCTCACTGGAACGACAGGCCATCAATGCAAGAGGGAGTCCTTCCACCCAATTAAGACCTGTATGCTGACAGACCTTAGAAAGACGGTTCTTAAGGACCCCGTTCATCCTCTCTACCATCCCCTGGCTTTGAGGTGAGTAAATACACCCAAATCTCTGCTTGATTCCCAACTTTTGTAGTATAAGCTTTACCGTCTTATCCACAAATTCCTTACCATTGTCTGACGCTATCCTATCTGGAATTCCAAACCTAGGTATGAATTCCCTGCATAGGAACTTTGCTACAGACTGAGCATCCTTTTTTCGAGTGGGGCATGCTTCTACCCATCTGCTGAACCTGTCCACTACAACTAACATGTACCTGTATCCTGCAACAGGACGAATCATGTCCACATAGTCAATCACCAAATGTTTCATTGGCCCGTTTGGGGTAGGGATATGCCCAGTTCCCACTGGTATTCCAGGTCTGATATTGTTTTTCAAACAGACCACACATTGACCAAGGATATGGTCTATTTGTTCCAATAAATATGGAGCCCAAAAACCATATTCCTTGGTGATCTTGCGTCTTACCTCCCCCCTGGCCACATGAGCTAATCCATGGGCTTCCTGTATCAGCATGCCTAATAAATCTGGGGGTGCCACAACCAGTCCCTCATGATTTCTCCATAGACCTGTGTCATCCTGACTAGCCCCCCTTGTTAACCATAGGTTTTTGTCTAGCGCATTTGCCCCACTCTGTAACATCAACAAATCCTCAAGCGTGACCATGCCCTGTAACTGTGCTTCATGTGTGACCAGCAGAACTTTACCTGCTTTGTCTGCTCCTGTAATGGCTTTGGCTGCATCATCTGCAGCCCTGTTACCTTGTGTGACATGTGATGAGTCAGATCTGTGTGCGGCACACTTCACTATGGCTAATTCCCTTGGTTTCATCATGGCTTGTAACAGCTTCATGATTTGAGCGTGGTGCTGAATAGGCGAACCATCAGTTTTCTTAAAACCCCGTCCCTTCCATACAGCTCCATGTAGATGACACACATTATGGGCGTAGGCAGAGTCGGTGTACACTGTCACTCTTCGTCCGGTTCCCAAGTTGCATGCTTCTGTGAGGGCAATTAACTCAGCCAATTGAGCTGAACAAGGCTGAGGAACAGCCTCGGCTTGTTCCACAATGAACCCTGAATTTTGGGATCGGACTATGGCATACCCAGCACGTAAACTTTCTCCTACCCGGTAACAAGATCCATCAGTCCAATACTCAACGTCAGCTTCCTTTAAAGGCAAAGCTAGTAGATCTGCTCTAAGCTTAGAGTACCTCATAGCTTCCTTCACACAATCGTGTGGTTCCCCATCTTCTGGGGTTGGCAAGGTCTCTGCTGGGTTAAGTGTGTTACATCTTAGTAATGTTACATCTTCCCTTTCCAACATCCTGTAATAATTCCTAATCCTAGGCATCGTCAAAGTATACTTGCCTTGATTCAAAAGATTCCTTAGACTGTGGTGGCAGAGAATGGTAATTGGGTACCCCATTGTTAAGGTTGTTGCCTTCTCGTACATAAGATATGCCCCGGCCATTGCTCTGTAGCATGGCGCGAAACCCATTTCTACCTCTGAATATGCGACAGAGTAATAGGCTATGGGCTGTGGACTAGGTCCAATGCCTGTTGGTTGCGTAAGAACAGCGCAGGCATACTTCCCTTTGGCTGAAGAAGAAACATACAATCCAAATTCTTTGGAATAATCTGGAAGCGCTAACGCTGGCGCTTCTTGCAATTTGTGTTTAATTGTCTCAAACGCCAAATCAGCTTCCCTTGTCCAAGTAATGCAACATTGGAGTTTATCACTACCTGTTTCCTTAATCATCCCCCTCAATGGAGCGACCAGTCTAGTGTAATCCTCCACCCATGCTGAACTATACCCAGTAATGCCCAAAAACATCATCATTTCCCTAACCGTTCGTGGTTTTGGAGCCTTCTGAATAGCTTCCAAGTGTTCATTAGTGACACTGCGATGTCCCTGTGTAATAGATTGTCCTAAGTAAGTTACCTTTTCCTGGCAATACTGTAGCTTCTTTTTAGACACCTTGTGTCCCTTCTCCGCCAAAACCTTTAACAGTTTAACGGAATCCCTGTGACATGTTTCTTCATCTGGGGCACAAAGGAGTATGTCATCCATGTACTGAATGGCAGTACTACTTATCGTCTGCCCTAACCCGTCTAAGTCCTCCTTCAAGACCTGATTAAAAACATGAGGACTGTGTTTGTACCCTTGTGGCATTCTGGTATATTGATAATGTTGACCTTTGTAGGTAAACCCAAATAACCCTTGACTTTCTACACTAAGAGGTATAGAAAAGAAAGCCCCGCATAAATCAATCACTGTAAATACTTTGGCTGTAGATGGAATCTGAGTCAACAGCACATGAGGATCAGGAACTTCAGCTGGATAGCTGACAACTACCTCATTCACAGCCCGTAGGTCATGTACCAGACGATATGAACCATCAGGTTTCGTTACTGGCAGAAGAGGTGTGTTACTTAACGGATATTGAGTTATCTTCAAGACTCCTGCCTCTAACAATCCTTTGATCTGTAGCTCAATTCCATCAATTGCTTCCTGCTTCAATGGGTATTGGTTTTTCCAAGGGGGTTTTGCACCCGGTATGAGTTCAACTCTCAATGGACGAGCTGATTTCACAAATCCAATGTCTGTACTGTTCTTTGCCCACAGGTCTGCTGGCACATTCTGTATCATTTCTTCTCTGAGGTCTTTTTCAGGTTGTACAGGAAGGATTAGCTGGTTCATTAGCTTCACAGTCTGCGGATGTCCTATTCCTTGAGCAGAGATCATCAGTTTTGTGAACTGTCCATCAATGCTCCTCCAGATAGCAGGGTTTTCTTTTGTCGTTACAAATCTGGCTTTTTCTGAGTCTGCCATCATTGCCCCTAAATGCTTCTGTTTATAGTGTTCAGATATCATAAGTGTCACATGAGGGATGCTACCCTCAATCTTATGCTCCTGATCTAGATAAGTGTCACTGTTTATCTTCATAGCCACTCCCTGAGGGCCTAGGATTATACAACTTGTACTAAGCTGTACCTGTTTTGGCTGATGCTTCAGCCACTCATCTGGGTTTGCATCTGCAACTTCTCTAAAATACTGGAGTGTACAATGCAATGGATCAGTAGGCCTTCTGGCCTCTGACATGTGTGCCAGGATATAATTGTCCCACATCCTTGCTGGTTCCATTAGGTCTGGGCTAAGCCCTCCCACCCAATACACCATAGATGCATTGTTGTCCATCATGACAGACAGCTGTCTGTTCTCTTGTGGCACTGTCACCCGACAGCCGTCAGGTGTGCATTTCACTGTACAGTTCAATTGGCATAGTGCATCTCTCCCTAGTAGCCCTATTGGCGTGTGTTCTGATACAAGTATTGACAGATCTGCTCTCTGTCCTTTGTACTCTAAGCTTACAAGCTCAGTAGTAGGGATCAGCTGTTTAATTCCCTCGAATCCGATTGTCTTCACATATTTCCCAGACATAGGAAGGTGCGTGGCATCTTCAGGCTTCAGACAGGTGTAGGCTGCTCCACTGTCCACCATCAATTCTAATGGACGTTGGTTGACCGACACCCATATGGTAGGTTCATCTTCAGGCCTGTTCGTCACCACCAGCTGGCACCCCCCTCTCGGATCTTCTGGGCACCCCTATAGCCCAGCTGCTGGGCCTCCGTAGGGGTTCACCACTCCTGGAGCCGGTGTAGCAGGGGGCCTATATCTTCCTTTTTGTTTCCCCCCTGCGCCCCCCTGGTTCTTCTTCCAGCAGGTACGGGCTAAGTGTCCATCCTGGCCGCATTGGAAACATGGTCCTAACATCTTCTTCCCGGCTGCGGTCCATCCCTCTTGTGGTGGTCCTTGGCCAGGCTGGTTGTATGGCTGGTACGGAACCACTTGCACCCCTGGTGGCCCCTGTGGGTATGGATACCCCCCTTGTGGCCCCTGTGGGTATGACTGGGGAGGGACAGTTTGCAGTTGCTGTGGCTGAGATGGGACCTGTAGGGCTATGGTCTGCACTCTCTCTCTGGTTTTCTTGCCTTCAGTCAATTGTACTTGAGTTAGTTTTCTGAGTGAGTCTTCGTCTTGTGCCTTCTGTATCTGAATCTTCTTTCTAAATAATTCTACTTGGTGTGCTACGTTGTCTATATAAACAGCCTTGTTCATGTGTCGTAGCCCCACCACTTCTGCTAACTTGTTCTTAACTGGGGTAGGGAGACCTTGTTGAATCTTTTCCCTGATTATGGCTTTTTCTAACGGGTTATCTTCGGCATCCTTCCCTGTCACACTTCTCCATTGAGAGTGCACACGGGCTACAAAACCCCTGGGATTCTCATCTTCTCCCAGTGGCATCACGATGATATTGTCTGGGTGAATGTGAGTAGGGTATGTCTCTCTGATTGCCTTCCACAGCCTGCCTCTGTTTGCTGCGAAGAGCTCTGGGTCATAAACTGATGTACCGATATATTTATGAAGTCCTGCCTTCGTCAATATTTCCTGCATGGTGTCCAATCCTGTAATAAAGGCTAAGAGTCTTTTCAGGTCTCCCATCGCGGCCTGCGTCCCTGTCAGTCTCACGTCCATCTCGTTAGTCCAAGGGTGACCCCCATCTTCTAGGACTGGGAGTTTTTCGATCACTTCAGACAGATCTGTATGACCCCAAGGACGATATTCTATCTTGTTATCTCGAAACAGCACCGGGAAGATCCCCTGAATTTCCTCTTCCTCCGATGCCTTCCCTCTTGGTCTAAGGCCATAATTGCTTACTAGTGGCTCCGTTCTTTCGTCCCGCCTTGGTGTCGCTGTAGACCTTGGGAGGTTCGGCTGGGATGTATGATGTGATGACACTTGAGCTACCTGTTCTAACAGTTCCTCTATCTGTCGTATACAACTTTCCTCCTCTCTTAGGCTTCTCTCTTGGAGTTTTCTTGCCCTCTTTCTTAACTCCTCCTTATCCTTTTTCACCCTTTCTTCCTCCTCTTCCTCCGACATCTTCTTCTTTTGCTTTAAGCTCTCTTTCTTCTTCTCTATCTTCAGAGACTCCTGCTCATCTTCAGAACCACTTTCTTCTTTTCCCTCTTTACAGCGTCTTGTCCTTCCCTGTTTTTCGGCCCTGGCTATTAGTTTTCTGATCTGAGCACTGTAACCTCCCTGTGCATTGCTGTCAGCACCGGAACATTCGCCTTCACCTCCACTGCCATCTTCACTGTCATCTGTCTTGTTCTCTGGTTCGAAATCCACGGTCACTTTCGCTCTTCCCCTCTCTAGTACATTATCACCCTCATCTTTGATAGTGAAGGCTCCGTTCGTACTTAGGACGGGGACCTGAGGGTAGATCCGCTGAGAATTGTCCTCCAGTATCTTGGCATAGGGAGGAGGACTGGAGATTGGAGCTGTGTGTGAGAATGGAATGTTCACTTTCTCTTCCATTGCTTTGGCCAATTCATCTCTTTTTTCTGGATCCATGTGAGCTGTTTTCTCATTCCAAGCTAATGCTACTTTCTGCCCCTCTACCTTGAAGAGGTCTAAAATAGCTAACTCTAACCTGCGTTTCTCTGATCTAATCTTTCCTTTTTGATGCGCCTTATGTGCATTGATAAGTATCTCCAATGTTGCAATTAATTGTAAGTCAAAGGTGCCCTCTTCTGGCCATGGTTGTTCAATGTCTGCCCAACGAATATTCCATTTCGTTGACATTTTGCTAATCTCCTTAACAAGAGGATTCATTTTTTCCACTATAGCCACAGGGGATGAATTTGCTAATATTCCCTTATCTGTATTAACAGCCCTCACAATGTTACTGGGTTTGGCTCCCATGTCTGAAATATTTATACTGCTTAATATGCTGAAAATATGCTATAAGGTGTACTTTTCTTACAACCCACCTTCTGTTGCCGTATCTGCTAAACAGATGCTAGTCCAACCTTTAACTGCGTCAACTGTCTACACAGAACATTACAATTCAGAACAACGGATTGTTTCAGTGGTATTGTGTATTATTGACTTAAATGTAATCTATGTGTGTGTGTGTTTTAATTTAAATTTAATTAAAATTTTAATTCAATTTAATTTAAATTATTTAAATAATTATAACTAATTAATCACTAACACTCAATTATCACTATTAATTAATATTAATTAATTATTAATAATCACAACTAAATAATCATTCAATTTAAATTTAAATTCAATTTAATTTCAATTCAATTCAATCCAAATTTAGTTTAGTTTTAATCTAAATGTTTTTCCCTTATTGTGTATGAATGTGTATCACTTAATTGCTCAATCAATACTAATTATAGTTCAGGTCAACTTTAATTATTAAACTACAAAGGCTGTTCAACACAATTTATCAAATTACAAAGGCAGGTCACGCTCTAAGTCTTTCTGATCCACAAACCCTTGATTGATCAATCCTCAGATAGAAACTGTTCTGCTATTCTTTAATCAAAAACTGTGAAAAAGAACTTAACTTGAAATAAAAAGATGTAAAACACGAATAATGACAACAACCTGTAAAGAAATCGATTTATTTTGGAAGGAATAAAATGATTAATTATTAATTACAATCTGTAAAGAAATCGACTTGTTATTTGAAAGGAATGCATAATTAATTAGACTTAGTCATTGACACTTCATTGATGTAACCCTGTGAAAGAAAACGTTATCATTGGACTATTACAATCTGTCCACTAGATGGCAGCAAGTTCCTTCCATAGATCTGATAGGCTCAGATGGAATCTGATTCTGTAAGCAACCGAAAATGTCTTATCGATTGCTTCAGACCACCCTGCCGTGATCTTCAAGTCGCAACCTATTATTTTCTACAATCCATAAACAACCCAACCGTCAAGCGAAAAGAATGAACGATTAGTTAGAATTATTCATTATATAATCATATACATTGATTTAAAACCTGTGGAGTAATGGTTTTCATTAGATAGTTGAATTATCCATAGACCGTAAAAAACAATAGGCTGTGAAAGTAATAGGTTGTCAAGGGGCTAACTCTAATTAATCAGCTCCTCCGTGCAAGATGCAGTCTATGAATGCCTTGAACCATCTAAAATATCCCGCTGATCAATTCACTCCATCTCCAACTTTAAGTAAAATGGAGGAAAAAAGAATCCGTCTCCAGTCTCTGCTGGGCTACGCCCCTCTCCGCGCATGTGCCCGCTTTTCACCAGACTTGCGAATGAAAACTCAACAAATATCCCCAAACTACTTTAAAATACCCCAACGATCAACCCACTTTATCTCTATACCACTACAGTCTATGTGAAATGGATTTGAACTTTATCTTTTATGCAACAATCAAATTCAGGTTCCCTTTGTAGTAGAAAGGATTTTCAACTCCGTGTGTGCATGTGTGCTTTTGCAGCCTTTTTTTCTCTGAAATGAGACACACAGAAAGGGAGGGGATGGGCTCTACCCCACGGTTTTTCCTTGAAAAACCACGGTCTTCACAAACAGAGCACATTCACGACTCCGCAATATCAAGATTATCTTTCAATGCAGTTAAACGTATTATTTTCCAAATGTTTCATTCTAATGTTCTTTAATGCCTTTTTTCCACAGCCTCTGTACTTGAGCGCTTTGAGCGCCTGCAGGCATAAGGCTCGGACGGCACTAAAGTAATTAGCTCTGCTTCACAAGGACAATGGTCCTCTTGTCTTCTCAAACAGGAATTCTCATTCCTTATACATACAATAACACAATTATCAGACTCTCTTCTGATTTATCACAAGATATCAGCCCACTGTGAGAACGTCTTCCACGCAGTATTCTACTGACAGCGCATTCGCAAAACGCGCACTGAAGCAATTCATCCTTTGCTCCACAACACACACGATACTTCTACAATATCGTACAATTACACATTTATGTACAACTACAGATTTCTAAATCCGGCACTTTAAATTCAATCCAATTGTAATTATCTTATATTTCTAACAGATACTCAACACAAATCTAAATTCTTTTGTTTAGAGCTTAAGACCATTTAATTACATCAAAGCTGGAAGTCTGACAGAGAGAGAGAGAGGGACAGAGAGAGAGAGAGAGAGAAAGAGAGCAGAGAAAGGGGGAGCAGAGAAAGGGGGGGAAGCAGAAGTCAATGGGTTACAGGCACAGAGGGAGAGACAGAGAGAGAGCAGAGAGAGGGCAGAGAGAGGGGGGGAATTGGCTACTTACCTCCAGGCGCTGAGAGAAGTTGAAGAGATGCAAAAATTGACGGTCACTATAATTACTTATAAGCTATTAATTTACTCGTGGACTAGGCTCGCCATTATTTCGTATATATTGGTATCTGTTACTACTAAAAATGAAGAAGAGTTCTTGAGCAAATTTAAGACTTGTTTATTCAAAAAAGCAGGTTACACAGCATGGCCCCTCAATGGAGCTGATGGTCCGAATCGGTCACAGGATATTAAGTCAAAGATATGGATATGAAGGAAAAGAGCAAGAGTCCCTCTGTGTACAGGATTTTATACCCCCCCCTTGTCACTGTCGCTGAGCCAATCAAAACAGAGTCCACGTCATTTTAATTTGGTTGAATACAAAGTATACCAGTGAGATCATAGTAGGTGAGGTCATTTTCTGTCCTGTAAATAGGATGTTATTGTCTTATTATAATGCAATTCACCCTATGGTCTAATACAATTCTAATGCAATTTATGTTATGGGCGTCTTGCTGGCTCGGGCCCTAATGCAATTATATCTTCCCATGATGATATTACAGCCTCTGCACATGCATGTCAAAAGGCCATTGTGTGTATTAGAGGGCCATTGCTATGGTTACAGAGCATGAAAATACACTACAACAGCCAACTGACGTCGTTATGCAAAAGCAGCTCGTGGTGCTCAGCAGACATTTCTGACAGCAACTTGCGGAATAAGCGATGTTGGAGGCTCGAAGTGGAGCGAATAAAATTAATTGTAGCCATTATCCATTGTTGTTTTAAGCTCCCCGCTTAGTTTGTTTAGAGTGTTATATTCACGTTCTGTAGGCTACTATTGTAGACATTTCTGCATGAATTTCTGAACATTCGCGAAATACGTTTTTCTCTGCTTTTATGGCTGGGCCAATCGGGGGTCGCGTCTGGGCCGCTAATTGAATAGGCCTGCAGTACAGTATCTGTGCCATCATGGAGAGTATAGATCTAGGCCTATATACTTAGTACCTGTATTAAAGACTTCTTCATAGTGATGGTAACGTGTGCTTTTTCCTATTTTGCTTGCCTGTAAGATTGCTCTTAACACTGACATTCATTACTAATGTCTTGAGTTGATCTATCAACAGTATTTGTAGTTTCAAATTTGTAATTTGCCCAAAATGATCGCATTAGAGGAAAAGAAAGAAAGGAAACAGAAAAGGTAAACACCTCTTGAATTTGTCTAAATTCTGCATTCACCTTTTTCATTAGGTAACGACGGTAAGCTACGAGTTAGTTATAACTTACACCACCCTAGGGGTATGTATACATATTTAGTACTTACTAAGCTCTACGTCATAACTAGTGTCCTTGGTGCAACCCATTCAAGTTTAGTAGTGACTAAATCTTGATTTAGTAAATACTTACGCTATAACTAGGGTTAGTTTGTACTTAGTAAGAAGTGGTGCAACCGACCCCTGAACACAAACTAGCTACTTTGTATCGTGTACATTTATTTGTACATTTCCATGTATTGTGCAACCAGTGACTCGGTTGACAGTCGCTTTGGTGGCATGTGTGAATGTGATTCAGAGTCAGACCAGTTGACATCAGACAGCAACTCAGACAAACTATTCTATGTGAATAGCTAGGTGAAAACAACATTGTCTTTCGCTTTATCAGTAATGTATGCAAACATAGGGGCGTATCTTGCATGTTGTCCACGCCCCTGCGCATTTTCATTGGTTGATACTGCGCGAGACGTGATGAAGCCCTCAGCCGAGAGCAGACACTCTAATTTCCAATCATAGCATGTTTAAAAAAAAAAAAAAAGGGTTAGGGCATATGAATCATAGTGGAGGTATGATATATCGCATATATATGGCATATATATATATATTATTTGGTGGAAAGGCATTTTTTAAAGCCATTTTTAGTCACCACAAGTCTGTTCAAACCCAGGCAGCGAGACCAGCAGGAAAACACAACTAGATCTTCTATAATTCTTTTTGTTTTGTTTTTTTGTTTTGTTGATTTTATCCCTTTTTCACCCAATTTTGGTATCCAATTGAACCCAGCATCCAATTATCCCCTGCCTATTGCGTAGGATCCGCCGCACGACCCCGTGGCCGGCAGCCCCAGAGGAGATCGCCAGGCAGACTAGCTGACTGGCTCCTCGAGCCCAGCACCGTTATTCCGGCACCCCGGGGGCGCTGTTGCGCGACGGATCCTTGTCCGGAAATAGTCCTATACCGCCCTCTGGAGCGGCCGCTCAATATGCCGCTCCCTGTGTGCCTCGGCCATATCCAGAATCTGGCGAGACCGGGATTCGATCCCAGTCCCCGGTGGGCAGCTTGCACTCGTGGCTAGTGCTTAGACCGCTACGCCACCGCGGGGCGAAGATCTTCTATAATTCTAACTGGATAGTACTTCGTTTCCAGTCATAGTCAGCTAGATTGCTTACTTAGCTAGCTTACTTTTACTTATCAAATGTACATTTTGTGATATAAACGCAGTGGAGACACTCTCAGCTGTCTTGCATCGCGCATAGCCCAGAGCGTATATGTCTAATTGAGTCAACTGGTATTGTGGTTATCACCAAGTTCTCCCATACAGTGCTGATGGACTAGTATAGACCATTGCCGACATGTGTGAAAGGGGACAACACGGGAATAGCTTGGGATGTCATAGACATAGTTTGGGATTCCATGGAAATTATAGGGAGAAACAGGCTGTGAGAGAACGGGACTATAGACTCTCTAACCGTCTGTGGTAATAACAGCGTCGCTGCTTTCATACGTCACGCGTGGTATCAACCAATGAAAATGCGTAGGGGCGTGGACAACATGCAAGATACGCCCCCAGATATTTGCATACATTACTGATAAAGTGGAAAAGAAAGAATGAATGTGGAAAATAAAGAATGAATGTGGAAAAGAAAGAATGAATGTGGAAAAGAAAGAATGAATGTGGAAAACAATGTGGAAAAGAAAGAATGAATGTGGAAAAGAATAAATACATATAGAAATGTATTGCGTTATGCTGTGTGTATTCATTGATTTATTTGTTCATACATTCATTTATGTGTCTATATATTTATTGTTAATTTTGGCAGACTTGGTCCTCCATAATAAACATGCTAATTTAAGGCACTCAGTGATGAGCCATCAACGGCCCATCAAAATCTAATCGTTCGAACGTTCGACGTGCGTTCCAGACTAATGGGCCATAATCGCACGTGAGTTGGCGTCACCATAGTGACGGGCCTGAGGAGAAGAAACATGCAACGAACAATAAGTAAAATGTTTAAGAGAAAGGAGAGAGATAAAGAAGCAGATAATGTGGCTGAAGTTAGAAGGAGAGAGCAAATTGAGGGCCAGAGGGGGGAGGCAGAACCTCTGCAAAATGAAAACCCACCCTCAGATGCAAACACAGGTGATGATGCTAACTTACCAGAGAATGGACATGAAGTTAGCTTACTAGCAAACTAGACAGTGGCTTACTCAGAACACAGTCTGTGTGCATACAGTACAACCTTTTGTATGTATCCTACACATTGTAGGATACATTTTGAGATATTTTATTTTACTAATAATCTGTTCATTAATTTATCTGCCCACTGTTCTGACAATTCAAAGAAAGAGACTGTTTGACTATCTGTTGATTCATTTAGTTGTAAATGTTATTCTAATGTAAAACAGTTGAAGGCCAGAGGGAGGAAGAGGAGACTCAACAAGAAGCAGCAGGTCCCTCTCCCTACTCAGAAGAAAGAACAGGCGATGCTGCTAGCCCTCCTACTGCTTACCCTAATGTATGGAAAGAAGAACAGTATAAACAGTGCAAGGAGAAAAATGAATGGCTGCATGCTGAAAATGGAAGGCTAGGCTGTAGCCCATGCCATGATGTAAAAGATCTGGGTGTCATGGCATCCCGTGGGGTCAACATAGCTACTCAGTGGGCTGAGGGAAAGATAGCCCCAAGTGGTAATTCAAGGGAAGTACAGCTTTCATCACTGCGGAAAAAGATCCATGAGCACAGGAACTCCACAGCGCATACTGAAGCTGTCAAGATTCTTCAGACAGCAAATAAAGACATACTTCTGAACTTAAACGCCAGTAGTCAGGAGTCTGCATTTGAGTCTACTGCCAAAGTATTCATGACAGCATACTATGTGGCCAAGAATAACAAGCCTTTCACAGACTTTGAGAGTCTGATTGACCTGCAGCAAGTAAATGCTGTTAGCTTAGGGCGTGTTTCTGCAGTTTCATCTCCCACTGGACTGCCGGAACTAGACACACTGGCGACAGACACACACCCACGCACACGCACACACAAACACATATACACACACCGGACACACTGACTACATACGCAGTCACTCCTCACCTCTAATCTTATTGCACACAAAGCGATCCTCCTCTCCCACCTTTGGTGCGCTACACACACACACACATACACACACACACACACGTACGTTCTCCTCACCTCTAATCTCATTCCAGGCCTAGCTGTGCTACTCTCCTCCTCCCCTAATCACATTCCACACCATGGGATTCATACGGAGGAGAACACTGGTGCCTCTATACACTCCACACACCAGCCTCCAGACTCTATACACTCCACACACCAGCCTCCAGACTCTATACACTCCACACACCAGCTCCTGACTCTGCTTGGGAGACCAGAAATAATGTAGAAGCGAAAGGAAATAGCTAGTTAGTTAAACTTGGTGGTTAGCCACAAACTGAAAAGTTGCTGGCTAGGATAGCTGCATGAACTTACCCAGCTGAGGAGAATGGCACTTGTCAATAAAGCCTTACTGAGCTTTAAATGCTCCTTCACATGCTGTTATATGTTCTGGTCAATATTGACACCACTGACATGAGACAATATAATATATATATACTATAATATTGTATTATAACAATATTGTACAATATTGTGTAAGATAATGTCTTTGTGTATTCGTTACTAGTTACTATCTGGAACTATTTTGGTTTTAAAACAGATCGCAAAGGTAAAGCAATAGATGATGGCCGTCCGTTCTGCAGGAGATGCAATCATGCCATACAGGCAAAAGGAGGCAACACGTCAAACTTAATAAAGCACCTACAATGTCGTCATCCAGACCTTGCACTGGAATACAAGCAAGCTAATGAGGTTAGTATGGCTTTATTTGTTATAATTATCTGTGTTCTTGCAATTAGCTAATATTACAAAAATGAATGAATAAACTTCTTAGCTAAAGTGTGCGGCAGCACTGCTGCTGTTGCTGGCTAACCAGCCGGTGCTAGCCAGCCTGGCTAGCTAATGAAGTAATAACCACACTTCTGCCCTGCTTAGTGACAATCTTTGGAATGATAATAATATATACAATATCCTCCTTTGTTTGAATGTCTTCTCAGAAGGCATTATTGCACGGAGGTCAAAGTAACACTTTCTTTAGTTGAGGCAAATGGTGTCAGTTAGATTAAAACAAAGAAATGACAACCGCTGATGTACACTGGTGAGATATCAGAACCCGATTTTGTGTAATAAAAAGTTATTTGAGTTCCTTTGATGTCGTACGTCCCTTCCTAGGCTGGCTGCTGCTGCGGAGGTTAGTCTCCAAAACAAACCTGTAACACACTATTCCTGTGTTCACTTAACGCACATCTTCTAACAAAGTGTGATCAGGTCCTTTGAGATTCCATTTAAAGTAGAATGCATTCTCTCTGAAGAAAGATGTCAACACTTGAGCGATTTCTTTTATAATATGAAGGCCAAATGGACTGTACTGTCTGTACTGTAGGTAATCATGGTGTCATGGCATACAGTGATGGTATTTCCTGAAGCCCTTTTGTTCTTGTCTATTTTTAGTTTAAACTTTGAGAGGTGAAGACACATGGAATGTCTGAACCAAGAAGAACGACTGGAGTCTTGCTGACCAAAAATAACAAATTACTTTATTGTTAAAACTGTAGCATAACAACAAAAACCATGATTAAGTAAAAAATAAGATCACTTCAGTGGCTCAAACAATGAAAAAAGAAGACATTCTGGACTTGATTTTACTTGATAACCTAAGCAAAAACATAGACTACAAGTCTCATTCACAAGGTAGATACTTCTATATATATTATACTAGTAATGTGTAAGATTGCATCCAGGTGTTTTTTTTCTTCCGTATGACATTCTAAAGGTACCAGCCTTTTCCTAAGAGAATCACAGAGGGGGAAGAGAGATGGAGAGAAAGGGAGAGTGGTTACAGAGATGGAGGGGTTGAATCAGATGGGGGACTGAGAGAGATATCGAGGGAAGCGCAGTGGACCGATGTAGAGATGAAGGAAAGAGAAGTAGAGAGAGATGGAGGGAAGATCAGTGGAACGATAGAGCAGAGGATGCTAACGGAGGTAGAAACGGCTCGTAAATGCATGGAAGGGAATGAGAAACGGTACTATCAAACTAAAGTGTTATATATAATATATAGTTGTTTTTATTCCCTCCTAACATACCTCACCTCCTAACATACCTCACCTCCTAACACACCTCACCTCCTAACTGGTCATCTAGACACTCAGACTGGTCATCTAGACACTCAGACTGGTCATCTAGACACTCAGACTGGTCATCTAGACACTCAGACTGGTCATCAGACTGGTCATCTAGACACTCAGACTGGTCATCTAGACACTCAGACTGGTCATCTAGACACTCAGACTGGTCATCTAGACACTCAGACTGGTCATCTAGACACTGTATTTTTTCTCTCAGGTATATGTTTCTTTACAGCTGTTAAACTACTACTAACTTGTAACAATTCTTCTACTAACAAGCTCAGTGTTGTCAGTGAGACAGTCTCACGCACTGACTGACATTCCTCCGCCGTAGAGCAGAAGTCTACGACGCTACACTGTAACCATGGCAACTAAATGTATTTAATCTGCGCTCGCCCTTTTTTTTGGGGGGGATTCCTATGGCAGTTTTTCTTTTTCAATTTATAAAGACATTTGATTTGATTTGATCGGATCTTTATTTAACTCGAACATTTCAACCATAAAAACACACACATTTGTAATAACAAAAAATAACAAAAAACTAAATTTAAATAACAAAATTTTTACAAAAATGGAGATAGAACCTTATAATCAAACTCATTCAACTCCCACTCGCCTCTACACCCCACCCACATCCCCCTCTACACCCCACCCACATCCCTCTCTACACCCCACCCACATCCCTCTCTACACCCCACCCACATCCCTCTCTACACCCCACCCACATCCCTCTACACCCCACCCACATCCCTCTCTACACCCCACAACAGCTCTACATACATACAGCAGCTCTACATACATATATAATCTAGTTAGTTTACTATACTGTAAATATATAGATATAGATATAGATATATAGATAGATATAGATAAATATATAAAAGACATAACAAAAAAAATGTATTCTCAAAGATTACAATCAAAGGGAAAATCCATGGTCCCAAAATAATGCCCTTTATCACTCTATATAATAATATAATATATATGAATATATAACAATAATAATAATAATATATAATATACACTACTCCTCTCCTCGATCTCACTCTTTTGTGAGGAACATGTAGAGAATCACAGTGTGGAAGTGAGCACTGGCGTCGAGGAGGCTGCAGAGGCTCTGGAAGATCTCCAAGTAGTCTTCTTGATCGTTATCTGTGACAAGATCATTGACAGTTAGAAATCCGCATATGTCTACTTATTTTAACTGTTTTTCTATTAATGTGTTCCCAAATAATATGCCCTTAACTTTAAGATTATTTTAGTGCTACAAAGCTTGAAGGAATCTGGACCCTGATCTGATACGATAGTCTTAGTGCCTATAACAACTCACCAGCCAGCATAATCTCGGACATCTCCATGGCAACCTCTGAGAACTTGTTTTCCACGGCCTCGATGAAGGACAACTTGTCATCAGAGGAGAACACCTCACACACCTGCTGCACCATCTTGACGGACCAGTTCATGGAGTACCCGTCCTTCTCACACACCTGAGAGGGGGAACCAGAAATGTCAGTAGCTCAGGCCGGTTCAGGCAGTACCTTCTGTTAAGTGGGCACAAAATGGGGGAAATGTGTCTCTTAGGTTAAAAGATACCGGAACCCTAGAGCAGATAATAAAGTTATTTAGCAGCAGTGACTGACCAGTACGAGGTACACAATGAGTCGTGAGATCTCAACCAGGCGTCCATTGAGGGCCTTGCTGGCCAGCACGCTGCAGCACACGCTGTCCCCACACAGGAACAACAGACGAGCCACATTCTCCATGTGCCATGCCTGGGGGAGGACTGGAGGCCAACAGAACCAGCACAAAACAAAACAACTGTCATTCATACACACAGCATTCACACTTTACATGAACATTTTTGACATTTAGCAGACGCCTTTATCCAAAGCGACTTACAAGCGAAGTACATTTATCGCATGCCCGGTACACACATAAAGATAATCTGGGCGATTTTGGCCCAATTTCCCCCCTTCCGACCAAGGACAGCAAACCCCTGATTATCGGATGGCTCTAAAGATTATCCTACAAGATTATTCTGTGGTGTGAGGTGTGTTAAGAGTCAATTTCTCCCGACAATCTGCTCGGAAAATGGTCGGGGCCGACGATCGTAAATATTAAACGTGTTCAATATTTACGATCAAAAGTCTTATTGTCTGTGGTCAAAACTGACAACTCCCAAGTCCGATTGTGACGTGGAATGGAATGTAGCCACTCAAGAAGCCAGCTGACTGACGCGTCTTCTTCTTTTCGTTCTTCTGCACTTTATTTTCCCTGTAGCACATGGCTGCCTCTACAGGTCAGTCAGGGTACTACTACCCTGTTCACGCGAGACTCCAGACTGTCGGAGGACAGATCTTTATGCATGTGGTGGTATATTGGAGCACACCACACACAATACGATCAAGACTGTTCAATCCGTGATTTTTTTATCTTCATGTGTGGGGTCCTTCTCAGATAATCAGAAAATCCTTATATGTGTACCAGGCTTAAGGTAAGTGAATCATCTATACATCAGTCATCATCGCACCATTTGCTTAGTGAAATCTATAATCCTATGGTAATGGTACATACTGTACGTGTGGACTGACCAGACATACAGTATATACAGTATACAGACAAAAGAGTGTAAAAGGTTTGTCTACCATTGCTGGGTGTGTAAAATATAATCATTAAAAGTTGCCAAGTCCTCTGGGCTACTGCAGTTACCTATGAGCTCCTCCAGGATGGCCATTATGGTGTCGGTGGTCCAATATTTGGCTTCCGGGTCGCTGTGTAGCAGGTTGAGAGCCTTGGCCAGGTCCCGCTGGGCCACCCCAGCACGCAGCTGCTCCTGCCAGCCTAGTGAACCTGGAAAGAACATTCCCTTACACTACACATACACTTTGCCTTGCAACTCTGGCCAACCAAAAAACAAGCATTTCATTTGTTATTATTAACATTAGAATTTCACCATGTAATTACTAACAAGTGATTTATATACTGTACAAAAGTGCAACCAGTTTTTTTAAGGTAGAAACCGAGAAGGCCCATGTTGTCCCTCTCACCGTCTGGTAGCAGTGGTCCGTAGAGGATGAACAGCAGCCGGGCTTGGCTGACAATGGGCCAGGGTTTCAGGATGCGGGTCAGCCAGAACAGAGTGTCCTTGGGGTTCTTCCAGGGGTCCAACAGAACCTTTCTGCAGAACAGACGGATCTGTTGCTCCAACAGCTGACATGAACCTGAGGGAGAAAAAAGACATACGGATCACTCACGTCTCTCACACTCTTTCAATTAGCCTTTCTGTTTGTTTCTCTCTCTCTCTCTCTCTCTCTCTCTCTCTCTCTCTCTCTCTCTCTCTCTCTCTCTCTCTCTTATAGGGACAGACACTCACCTGGCTTTCCTGTGACCACTGACATGATTTTCTGGGGTAGATTTGTGAAGTCGCACAGGAAGTTGAAAACTCTGTGACACTCCAGCTCATCCCAGCCGGCTATCAATGTCTGTCAGTCAAACATTAACCATCTCAATACAGGATTCAGCCTTTGATATTAAATTGTCTGATGTTCTTTGTAACTAGGCTCTCACCTGTAGAAACGCTCCATAGCTGGAGAAGCCTTGGCATTGCACTGATTTAATGCACTCTTCCATCATGAAGCAAGGAACCTGAGTGGGAGGTAACAACTGTGTTAGTCTAAGTAAGGTTAACTAGAAAATAACAATCTATTCAATGTTGTCAACTGTTTGGTTTGTTTAGAAATGTGAGAATGTTTGTAGAGCACACACAGCTAAACATTGCCTCATCTGTCCTCCCTCCCCTTTCTGTCTTACCTGTGAAAACTTGCTATATATGAACGTTAGCCTATCCTTTGTTGGCAGCAAGAGGGTACATCTCTTGAACAATAAACCTAAAACAATGAGCAAAAACAACAAGAATGTAACATAGTGACTATATTTGCCAACCAGGACCACTTGCTTTCCTCATCGGACCCCCTATGAAAGGAGATAGAAATAATACTTTGGTCTATCTACCTGATAAAGAATTACAGCAGAAATAATGTGGCTCTGAATATTAGTTTATTATAAACATGTGTGTTCTTGGCCAACCAACTAAGTAAAATAAAGGTAAATTAATCAAATAAAGCTGTTGAGGAGCCTCTCACCCAGCGATGTGTAGTGTTCTAGTGAGGACACCTCGGTGGAGTGATGACACCCCTGTACGATGGTCCTCTTCCTCCAGGTCTGAGTGGAGACATAGCCCATGATGTAGCGACTGATGGCCTTGGACACCATGCTCAACACACTGAGCTGCAACACTTTACCACAACAAACAATGAGGCAGGGAGAAACATCTCATTAATTCAGATGCACGTCATTGGAGCTATACATATTTAAGACCATTTAGTACCCTGCCCCTGGTAACGGCTTAGGAATAGTTCAGCCTCATAGATATGTCTCATCTAAATAATCGTAATTCACCCATCCTGAAAAATGTCCAAAGCAAACAGAACCCACCAGAGAGTCTGTCCAGGATCATGTCAAAGACCTCGGGGGCCAGCCGCTCAAAGAAACAGTCGCTGGCCCGAACCTGACGACACTGGCTGCGGGTCATGATGGTCCTGACAGGATACGGCCGGCGTCTGCGGTGATACTTGTGGGTCACCGTGAATTTCCCTTTCGCCATAATAACTGGAATACTGTCAAGCCTTTATTGTCCCGCAAATAATCTAGAAGCGAAAGGAAATAGCTAGTTAGTTAAACTTGGTGGTTAGCCACAAACTGAAAAGTTGCTGGCTATTATAGCTGCATGAACTTACCTAGCTGAGGAGAATGGCACTTGTCAATAAACCTTTGAAATTGTTGCCTTACTGAGCTTTAAATGCTCCTTCACAAGCTGTTATGTGTTCTGGTAAATATTGACACCACTGACATGAGACAATATAATATATATACTATAATATTATCTAAACTAAAGTCACAAACAGTTTTACCTCAGCCAGCGAGCCGCTGCGCTTGTGTGCAGCACAGTTCCTGCTCCCTCGCGAGGACACTCGCTGAACAACAAGGGGTGCGTTCGTAAATACGCTCTGGAAATCTGATCAGCACTCATGGAATGCCTGTTGTCCAATCAAATTACTTGGTCCGTTTATGACGTTGAACCCAGTGTGCGTTCCGGCGCTCTCAGAGCAAATGTACGAACGCACCCAAGGAGCGCTACCGCGAAATACGATCAGCTCGCGCTGCATCATCTGGCGCAAAAAGTAAACATTACTACTAATAATAATAATATTCGACTCTTTATTTGCTGTTGAATCTCATTCACAACTGAAGTCATTTCGTCAACTTCTGACAATAGTTGAATGTAAATTAATGCTGTAGCCTTAAGGTGAGAGAGTGTGACTGTATGTTATGCATTACAGTACTATGCTCTGCAGATTCTGGAAACGGTTATCAAAACGCGATGGAAGATTCTGCCCCGAAATCAGTGCGAAGGTAAGCTGTGCTCACCCACCTGGCTTCTACCTGCTCAAGACTGAAAACAATCATCCCTTCTCTCTCTCTCACCCGTCCTTCCTGTCATAATCTCTACTATATCTGTCTTTTTTTTTTTTTTTAAGACTGAAAACAAGAGTGAAAATATCCCTTTAGATGTGTGAGTTGACCATGATGACATTGAGCGATGTGTACTTGCTCATAGTTGGAAAAACTATGGGCAGATTCATTCAGACCTCCTTTGGAATATTGCTGTTGACACTGTGAAAAACCTTAATTGTGCCAGAGACACACTCCTTTTACTGCCCATCGTGCGGTTGCCAAGTTGAGTGGTGTCCCCTGCTAAGCATGCCGGGTGGTTTTCTGCTTGGCTGGGTTGTATTCACCACTGCAGAAAGGTTGTATTCTGCACCCTGGCACTTCTTTACACGAGGAAAAGACCTAAACTGCTGTTTTGGGATTGCAAAGACGTTAAGCCTAGTGTAGCATCCTAAGGTAAACTTGCAAACACTTGGTTTGCAGTATCTATCTGCTCTGTTTGTTTAGAGGTCTTTTAGATCTTGGTAAGGGCTGGGCATCTTGGTAGATTATCTATTTGTTTCCTCAATTGTTGACATAGAAGAGCCACTTAATCATAGAAGCTCTGTCTGTCCTCACGCAGCCAAAGCTCCATCCACTGTGACTAGCGTCTATAGTCCTATGTAGAGTATGTCAACTGACAGCAGTACAGAACGGACAATTAGCCAATTGTTTTGAAAATCTTAAAAAATTAAGTTTGTTATAACTCTATACCTTCCAGTTTTTTTTTATTATTAATTACTGTCGATATGATAAACCGACATGTTCAACGAAAGTGTATAATTCCATGTTTTCTCCCTTACTACTTAGGCTGACATTCCTTTTTTCGGTAAACTGATTTGTTGTTTGCTGCTATTTATCCTTACCCAGTAATGCTCTCACTGCGATGTAGATCAGGGAAATAGATCTGTGATCTGGACATAGACAAAAGACAGATGGAAAAGAATCACACAAAAGGTTTGAAAGAGCTGTACCTCTGGCTTTTGATAAGACTCCTGAAATGTAATTGGAATTGGATGTTTTTCTTTTATGTGACAACAAAAATAGAACTAATCAAGTTAGTCATGTTCATGTTCCCCCCTACAATGTATTTTCTCATTGACCTGTGACTTCCCACTTTACTGTAGATGCCTGATGTTTGTTCAAGTGGCAAACCCAATGCAGTGCATGTCATTTTCCCCTCTTACCTTAGAGTTGTACCTCACTGCTGATTTCTGAGCACTCTGATTTCAGTTAATTTACGAACGGTCAGTTAAAAGTCTATACAAAATGTAAACATGGCAGACACCAATGATAACATTATCATCATTTTTTTGGCGGCCAACAAATTTGCTGCATATATATATATATATATATATATATATATATATATATATATATAATATTGTATAGATTATTGTCTGTTGTTATAATCTGTCTAAGTCAAAATGTAGCCAGCATATGTAGCCATCAATGTATTGTCCATCAATTAGAAATGATTGGGCCTCTTTAATGCACCTTTTACTGTATTCTCTTTGTATGTAATCAGTAGTTCCACAGACAGTAAAGCAACTGGCATAGACAGCTCTTTGCAGCTTCAACCACTCCAAAGCCACACAGCGTTAACACAGGGTTAAGACTATCTGCAGCATGCATGACTGCAAACTGGATTAGAGAGAGGAAAACACTCTGCTAACTGCCTCTTCACCATGCTAGATGATCTGTTCAGGGTTCACCTATGTGCACTGGACCAGAAGGTGGTGTTATTTGTAGATGGACACAATAGTTGTTTTCCAGGCAGCCCTCTATGAAGGGATGGTCCAGGCAGCCCTCTATGAAGGGATGGTCCAGGCAGCCCTCTATGAAGGGATGGTTGTATAGAACCATTCTCCCTTTTATGGGAGACTTTCACACGTCTTGTTCTTTCTGCTTGCAGGGATTAAAAAGCATGTGGTTGGTCTTATTATCAAGACTTCGTCAGATGCAACAAATGTTGAGGTGAGTAATGCCAAATGTATCTGTTATGATTTTGGGAGATCAAGGAAAGTTACAATCATATGTCTCTATGTTTTGAATTAATGTCTTAAAGTACGAAGGATACAGCCAGCATACATCAGGCTCATTAGAGACCTAGTTAAATTAGGTTTGCATCTACATTCACAATGACTGTAAGCAAGCAGAGACATACTGTTAATGACATCTGTAACATTGTCATTTTTACAGCATTACTTAAGGTTTATGCCTGTGTTAGATGATAGTCTGATTTGTGTTTCAGAAAGAAAAAGTGTACATCGGAAAGCTGAACATGATCCTTGTTCAGGTAAGAATTTTGAGGTGTGGGAGGGGGCAATTAGATCTCAAGAATATAGGAAATGAATTCAATTTTCACAGTCAATTAAACTTCTGGGATATCGATCTGTCCAGTTAGGAAGCGTAAACGATTGTTAATCAATCTCACCTGCTTTGGTGCAAATGAAAGCGACAACAGGTAGACAGGAGAGGCAACAGCAAGACAACCCCCAAAAAGGACATTATTTTGCAGGTGGTGGCCACAGACCATTTCTCTCTCCTTCTCCTTCCTGACTGATTTTTCTCTAGTTTTGCATTTTAGTGCCCTTGGCACTACTGGTAGCACGAGGCGCTACCTGCAGCCCATTCAGGTTGCACAGGTAGTCCAGCTCCTCCAGGATGGCACATCCATACATGCTGTCGCAAGAAGGTTTGCTGTGTTTCCAGGGGAGGCTGGTTCATTAGGGGCAATTGGACAATGCCCCACCAAAGGGAGAAGAGAGAGATTTTTTTTCTATGACTTCTAGACAGTGTTGCTTCTGAATATCATAGTCCAATCAGCTAGTGTTCTGTGGCGTATATCATAGTCCAATCAGCTAGTGTTCTGTGGAGTATGTTCCAATCAGCTTCAAGTCCCGCCCCTTTCGGGGCAACTTTCACACTACGCGAAATTGCACTAGGCTGTTCTCGTAGACTTGCATGTAAAATCTATTTTGGTAACTTCAGGCCATTCGGTCATTTGTCTATGGGGTTTTGGGACATGCACAAAGAATCGTACGTGCTTACGTCATGTCATACGGACATTCGTTCACCTGCTTTACCATCGCTATGGCGGCTAGTAATGTTCTGAGCAACTCGGTTGAATCTTTAAAAGAAACACCGTTCAGCCGTCGTAGCAACCAGGAGAAATTAACAGTAAAGGAATTAGGACCACCCAGACCAAATTTAATTATAAAGCAAGTTTATACAAAGGCAGGGAAAATTGGAAAATCGTATAACCGAGGATTTAGGAGGATTTCTTTCTGTAAACAAATTGAACAAATGGATTAGAAGGAGGCATCTTTTGTTCCCAACTTGAGGATATTACAACTGGACCTATTACCGAAGTCAAACTTCGTTTGTGGTCGCAATCTCCGCGGCTGTTAGGCTGCTACTGTTGGTGTTTTGCGAAGCCAGAATACACAAACTCGACCTGAAGGTAAGAGAGTCAGCTAAGATAAAAGCTACTTCAAACATTTAGTAATATCGTCAGCATGGTACGTTTTCTATTGTCGTCTTTTAGCTTGTTTGTTTATGTATTCAGCACACGCACACACACACACACACACACGCACACACGCACACACGCACACACGCACACACACACACACACACACACACACACACACACACTCACACTCACACACTCACTAGAGGGGATGAAGAGGTCTGTACAGGGGGGTAGGGGGGATGAAGAGGTCTGTACAGGGGGGTAGAGGGGATAAAGAGGTCTGTACAGGGGGGTAGAGGGGATGAAGAGGTCTGTACAGGGGGGTAGAGGGGATGGAGAGGTCTGTACAGGGGGGGTAGAGGGGATGGAGAGGTCTGTACAGGGGGGTAGGGGGGATGAGGAGGTATGTAGAGGTGGGTAGGGGGGATGAAGAGGTCTGTAGAGGTGGGTAGGGGGGATGAAGAGGTCTGTAGAGGTGGGTAGGGGGGATGAAGAGGTCTGTACAGGGGGGTAGAGGGGATGAAGAGGTCTGTACAGGGGGGTAGAGGGGATGAAGAGGTCTGTACAGGGGGGTAGAGGGGATGGAGAGGTCTGTACAGGGGGGTAGGGGGGATGAGGAGGTATGTACAGGGGGGTAGAGGGGATGAAGAGGTCTGTACAGGGGGGTAGAGGGGATGAAGAGGTCTGTACAGGGGGGGTAGAGGGGATGGAGAGGTCTGTACAGGGGGGTAGGGGGGATGAGGAGGTATGTACAGGGGGGTAGAGGGGATGAAGAGGTCTGTACAGGGGGGTAGGGGGGATGAGGAGGTATGTACAGGGGGGTAGAGGGGATGAAGAGGTCTGTAGAGGAGGGTAGAGGGGATGGAGAGGTCTGTACAGGGGGTAGAGGGGATGGAGAGGTCTGTAGAGGTGGGTAGAGGAGATGTAGAGGTGGGTAGAGGTGATGAAGAGGTCTGTAGAGGTGGGTAGAGGGGATGAAGAGGTCTGTACAGGGGGGTAGAGGGGATGAAGAGGTCTGTAGAGGTGGGTAGAGGGGATGAAGAGGTCTGTACAGGGGGGTAGAGGGGATGGCGAGGTCTGTACAGGGGGGTAGAGCTATTCTCATGCTAAAATCGACTGTAAATCCAGATTTTAAAGTTGATATTCTTCCCCGTGGAGCATGCCCCCATAACCTGTGCCCCACCCAAAATGTTTAGCACCAGCCGCCACTGTGTGTTTCCCAGCAAAACCCTGTTTGGCCTCATAAGCACCAGGGGGGTAGAAGAAGCTAAAAAGTCTGAGGTTTAAGCACTGAATAGGTACTGAGTAAGCGCCATCGAAAAAGCATTTTCCCACTGTGGAAAGCCGGCCACTGACTGTGTCCCTAAATGTTTTAGCTGACGTTGTTTTGGTCTCTGGACAGATCATCTATGGTTGGTCTATGGTCTATCATGCCCAGTCTGACTTTACACGTGTGTATGTGTGCCTGTACATCCTGTACATGTGTGTATCCCCTAAGCTTGACATCGGGCTGTGTGTTCTGACCCCTCCTCCCCTCCACCACGCTCAGATCCTGAAGCAGGAGTGGCCGAAGCACTGGCCCACCTTCATCAGCGACATCGTGGGCGCCAGCCGCACCAGCGAGAGCCTGTGCCAGAACAACATGATCATCCTCAAACTGCTCAGCGAGGAGGTCTTCGACTTCTCCAGCGGCCAGATGACCGAGGTCAAGGCCAAGCACCTCAAAGACAGGTGTGCTGCTACTACTGCCCCGTACACACCCTTAAGGCGAATATATATGGACCTCACATAGATGTCACCTCACATATCTGGGCACCTGTACACTAGTAACCTGATTGGTTACGAGGCAACCCATTGAGAGAGAAAAAACAGTGTATGATCTGACCTGATTTGAAGAGAGACTGACATTTAGTGGTGTGCAGAAGTCTATGGTAGAACGTTCAGATGTGAACAGGGCAAATGGTTAGAACAGTCCGGCTGAAGTGTGAATAACCCATTGCATTGTAATCTGTCCAACGATGTGTTTGATGATTTCCTCGCCGATCACGCTTTCCCATGAGCCCACTATCATAAAGAGTTCCCATGGTCCTTTTGTCAACTTTATGGTTTCCTCTTTCTTTCAGCATGTGCAACGAATTCTCCCACATTTTCCAGCTCTGCCAGTTTGTTATGGTAGGTGAAGCCCCTTCCCAGTGTTTTGCAACAACAGACCATTTACACTGATCTCCCCTTGTCTTTGGTCGGCCGTTAACTATGTTTTGTTACCAGGAAAACTCTCAGAATGCCCCGCTGGTCCATTCCACTCTGGAGACCCTCCTGCGATTTCTCAACTGGATTCCTCTGGGATATATATTTGAAACCAAACTCATCAGCACACTTGTGTACAAGGTACCCCCATAGGCCTCATACACACACTCACATACAGACACCAGTTAATGGTCACTGCCTAGTTCCAAACTGGTCCCCTGCCAACTGTCTCTATCTGATAATAATAATAATAATAATAATAATAATAATAATAATAATAATAACTTTTTATTTGTATAGCGCTTTTCCTGCAAACGTTGCAGCTCAAAGTGCTCCATTATTGCATTTAATAATTCATATATCAATATAATAATATATGATATGATATGTAATACCAAATATTGGTAACCACTGCAGCAAGAATTGCAGGTAGCCTCTCAAACAGCAAGGTTGAGCTATAACCATAGTGTTTACCTGTCCAACATTAACATGGCTAAATAAAGTTAAATAAATAAAATAAATACCCGTTTCACTTTGCTCTCCTGTAGTTCCTGAACGTGCCAATGTTCCGCAACGTGACACTGAAGGGCCTGACGGAGATCGCCGGCGTGAGCGTCAGCCAGTACGAGGAGCAGTTCGTCACTCTCTTCACCCTCACTATGTGTCAGCTCAAACAGGTGGGCACACACACACACACACACACACACAGTGATTTCCCTCAAATAGTTAACACTAGAACAGCCATGGATGGGGTCATTTGACCAAGTGAGTAAAAAGACAAATGTATACCTTTGCACTCGATCAAATTTCAGGACCCTCCTTTCATGACTTTTCCTAGATATGTGCGTTCTACCACCCAGTATCCTTACATTTTCGAAATCACATCAGGATAAACTAGTATAGTATATTTAGCAGTGTTGCTGTGTAGGAGGCAGGCTAATTTACAAGAGGCACAGCTTCCCATTCTAAAGACTACGGTCATGACCCCCGAGGCAGCCTTAAGAGTAGGTGAAACAGGCACGGCTGTCCTAGTGTTAAAGACCCACACACAGTCAAACACACACTTGTTTGTGGGCTAGTTAAACACAAATGTCTTGGGTCTTGAGATCCTCCGTGTCTCTCTCCCCTAGATGCTTCCCCTGAACACCAACATCCGGCTGGCCTACTCCAATGGGAAAGACGAGGAGCAGAACTTCATCCAGAACCTCAGCCTGTTTCTCTGCACCTTCCTCAAAGAGCACGGCCAGCTCATTGAGAAGAGACTGAACCTCCGAGAGACTCTTATGGAGGTGAGAGGAATCCATGCCCCCAGAGACTGTATGCTAACCTTTGTTTACCCAGCGGTCCTAAACATCTGACTCCGATCTTCTGTCATCAGGGGGGTATTCCATCAACGTTGCGAAAGGAGAATCCAGGCTTATTTTGATAAGTAAATCGAAAAGAGTTGGAAATCTCGCGACATTTATCGAAATAAGCCTGGATTGTCCTTTAGCGACATGATGGAATTGTTTAAGATTGTTTATACCTACTTATGTGATACATAACCAATACCTGTGTTTACACTTTACATTTCTTTGTTATCTGAACGTGGTCAAACTCTCATCCGAGTCCATTGACTTCTTTGCGTTTAACTGCAAATTTCCATGTTTTCCATCCCCCAGGCCCTGCACTACATGCTGCTGGTGTCGGAGGTGGAGGAGACGGAGATCTTCAAGATCTGCCTGGAGTACTGGAACCACCTGGCAGCCGAGCTCTACAGAGAGAGCCCCTTCTCCACCTCCACCTCCCCGCTGCTCTCAGGCAGCCAGCACTTTGACGTCCCGCCCCGCAGACAGCTCTACCTTCCCGTGCTCTCCAAGGTGAGGAAAGACCCATGTAGCCTATACATGCACCGTAGTGTCAGTGTGTGTGAAATTACTTGCTCAAAATATACAACTCCGCCTGTCCAAACTGCCAGAGGCATTTATCTATTAATTCATTTAGCAATTTTGTTGACAGGAAAAGTGCACATTAATCAACATTTCACACATCAACGCGTCAATAAAAATGTAGTCCCTAGGCAGAATACAAAAACCACAAAGCATAACATCAGACAACGACATAGACAGATTATACATGATTATACATGCATGGATGCTTGGATTCTTGGATTCTTCTTTATTTGATGAATGAGTATTAATTATTCAGATACACCACCATTTCTGGAACAAATTCTGTGTCTCAATAAGTTGTGGGGACGGCTCACATGTTTAACTGTGTTCAATACATAAAAAGAAAAAAGAAAAAAACGTAACTGAATAAGCAATGGAATATGAAAGGCAGTTGGAATTTCACTTTGAAAACTCCATGGATATGATGTCACCATGACCAAGTGCAATCTGTACTAAATGGAAGCCTACGGAACACACAGTAAGGCTCCCATTTCATACAGATTGCAGTGTGGGGGAACGCATGGTGACATCATATCCATGGAGTTACTTTTAGTACAGTTAAAAATGTGTGAACACACACACACACGTAGCCAACGGCGCACGCTGTGTGCGTGTGGCCGGTCAAGTGATCAGGGTTTGTGTGTGCGTTGGCATGTAGTCAGCGTATGTGTGAGTTGCCACATGCCGTGTGTGTGTGTGTTGACAATTTGTAATCTCCCGTAACAGGTGCGTACGCTGATGGTGAGTCGGATGGCCAAGCCAGAGGAGGTCCTCGTAGTAGAGAACGACCAGGGGGAAGTGGTCAGAGAGTTCATGAAGGACACAGATTCCATCAACCTCTACAAGAACATGAGAGAGACTCTCGGTGTGTGTGTGTGTGTGTGTGTGTGTGTGTGTGTGTGTGTCGTATGTGTGGTGTGCGTGTGTGCGTGCACATTCATCTCCACAAATCCATTACTGTATTCTGACTGAATCTCTTCATCATTGCCTCCTTCCGTCTTTGGGAGTATCTCCTAAGCAGCCCACCATGGTGGAGGGTGTCCAGTATTCTATTGACCTCTAACCCTAACCCTCAATGTTCCAGTGTACCTGACCCATCTGGACTATGCAGACACAGAACGAATCATGACAGAGAAGCTGCATAACCAGGTCAACGGGACAGAGTGGTCATGGAAGAACCTCAACACGTTGTGCTGGGCTATAGGATCTATTAGTGGAGCCATGCATGAGGAGGATGAGAAGAGGTTCCTCCTCACTGTTATCAAGGTAGGGACGATGGGGAGGGGTTTATAGGGCACTGTGGAGATTAAATAGGCTTTAATGTGGCTCAATTTCAGACCCGGATTAATATGGCAAATCGGCTACTTAGTATTTGATGTGTGCTTGATTAAGTTTGCACTTTATTGTACTATGCATTTAACAAAATAACACTGCATTTAATAATAACTTAAATTTACATATTTTTTCAATGTAAAAGATAAAGATATATCTTTATGTGTACAACTAGGGATTGGAATAGATAAGGTGCTATTGATACCCTATTATCAATTCTGCTTATCCGTTCAATTCTTGATCGATTCCTGATACATTTTCTGGGTAGAAAAAAAAAAGTAGGACAACTGTTAGGGAAATATTTAAGTATCTAAATAGAAAATAGAGAAAGGTAGCCTGGTTTCTTCAAATTGTATAGAAACGGTATTTAATTGTCTTATGCAAAAGGAGAATAGTTTACAAGCATGACAGACAAAGTCTGTCAGTCAAATCATTCTCAGAAAAAGTCCAGACAGAGAAGAAACATGGATTTTTATACACAGGTAATCAGTCCCGCCCTCAGGTAGGGTTCAAGCCAATCACAGTTATTTCCTGTCCACATCTGTGATGAGGAGGGGCTAGCTGTGGTGCAAATTATGTCACAAAAGTAAAAGTAAATGTCTTCTCAATAAATAAAATGTCTTATCAGGCACTACAACAACACAGGTTTTCAGAGTTAACGCAGCTGTTTTATTATCTCGCGTCTCTGAACACAGTGTATAATATTTGAACATTAATTAAAAAAAAGAGTTTGACGTCATCATGACGCACACGTTTTTGTAATGAGCAACTGTGAGCGCACGCGCAAAACATGCCGGCATCGATAAGAGGAATCAATAACCTCTGAGGCATACGATTCCAATGCATCAAACAATTTGGAACCGGTTCTCAACGGAACCGGTTATCGGTTCCCATCCCTATGTTTAACACATTTTTTAGAAAGCAATTTTGAAAAAGAAAGCAATCCAAATAACAATTAGACCCGATACTGCTTGATTCGTGGGAAATTGGACCGCTTTGTTAACCACTCGTCTGTGTGTGTGTCTCACAGGATCTACGGGGGCTGTATGAACAGAAGAGAGGGAAGGACAACAAGGCCATCATAGCCTCCAACATCATGTACATCTTTGGCCAGTATCCTCGATTTCTCAGAGCCCACTGGAAGTTCCTCAAAACCGTGGTCAACAAGCTGTTTGAGTTCATGCACGGTGAGGAAACCACTGCATCTGGTCGTTGGTGTTAGTGAGGAAGAGGGTATCGGTGGTTTTTAGATTGTGTGTTAGTGCTGTCTCAGTCTCTTTTTCTGTTTCTTATTTATTCTCCCTCCTCAAGTGACCCATGACGGTGTACAAGACATGGCGTGCGACACGTTCATCAAGATCGCTCAGAAGTGCAGGCGACACTTTGTCCAGGTGCAGGTGGGCGAGGTGATGCCCTTCATCGACGAGATCCTCAACAACATCAACACCATCATCTGTGACCTCCAACCACAACAGGTCAGCTTCAGCCTAGACACAGATGGACTCATGTAGGGTTCATCAGCTGTCCTGGGTAGCTTTTAGGTTAGCAGGCTTTTGACCAACACACCTGTTCCAAATAACGAATATAAAATGATAGAAATAAAACGAGATAAAGACTTGCTAGTGAACAAAAAAGTATTTCAGTGTCTGTTCATGATTCCTAGATGAGTTGTTGTGCTAACCGTTGTCCTCTCTATGTTCATGTTGTGTGTGTGGTGTGTGGTCGTCGGTGTCTCCAGGTTCTCACGTTCTATGAGGCGGTAGGCTACATGATCGGGGCTCAGACGGACCAGGCGGTCCAGGAGCACCTGATAGAGAAGTACATGCAGCTACCCAACCAGGTGTGGGACAGCATCATCCAACAGGCCACCAAGGTGAGACACAGACCAGCTATGTTCTATACTGGATATAGAGCCCGACAGATTTTTATTTTTTTTTCAAAGTTCATATTCTTTTTTAAACGACACGATACTAATGTTTTAACTTAGAAGAGTTCAGAAATCAGTATTTGGTGGAATAACCCTGCATTTTCAATCACAGCTTTCATGCGTCTTGGCATGCTCTACACCAGTCTTTCACATTGCTGTTGGGTGACTTTACGCCACTCCTTTTCAATTTGAAAATAAATGTACTAATGTACCCATTCCCACCATGATAGAATGTGGACATCCTGAAGGACCCAGAAACGGTGAAACAGCTGGGCAGCATCCTGAAGACCAAAGTGAGAGCCTGCAAGGCCGTGGGCCACCCCTTCGTCATTCAGCTGGACCGCATCTACCTGGACATGCTCAACGTCTACAAGTGTCTGAGCGAAAACATCTCAGCTGCCATTCAGAGGATGGGGAAAAAACTGGCGGCCATGCTGGCCAATCCCTCCCACCCGATGTACTGCGAGCTGGCGGGGATGAGGAGCAAGTTCAGCCACAGATTTGTTCTCCCCCGTCAAAGTACAAAAAGATTTGGACAGTCCTTTGTTCCAGCTGCACTCCGACTCTACAACCAGGCCCTGCAGGGTGGGGGAGACCTGGAGCTGGAACTTTGGAACTTGGAACTTTTTACTTATTGAGCCTGCTCTGTTTTATGTATTTTATTGAATGTTTTCTGTCTGCCCTAACTGAGCTGTTTGACAACAAAATTTCCCCATTGGGGACAATAAAGGTTTTCAATCAATCAATTCAGACCAACGGTGTGTGTGTGTGTGTGTGTGTGTGTGTGTGTGTGTGTGTGTGTGTGTGTGTGTGCGTATATAGTATACAGCACTGTCAAACTGAAGTGTGTGTGTGTGTGTGTGTGTGTGTGTGCACGTGCGTGCGTGCATATACAGTATACAGCACTGTCAAACTGAAGTGTGTGTGTGTGTGTTTTATGGTGGTCACATTTTCCCCAAAAATATGTTCCAACACCTGGAACCTGTTAGCTTTTTATTGTATTTTCTCTTTTATTTTCCTCATCAAAATTAATGAACACTTTTTCATATGCGTCTTAAGAATTCACAATATTTTGGCTGTATTTGGCAATATTTGGCCTCCACTCTGCAGAGAGTAACACGATGTGACAGCCCTAGTTGTTATGTCTAAACCCTTTTAGACGTATAATTCCCAAATAGGAATGGGGGCAGAGAAAACGTTTGGTAACAACATAGAGCTTTAGAGAAACAAACGCCGGTGTACAGACATGGCACCACTTACTCCTCTGACAGGGGAACACTTCATTACCTATAAGGCCTTTCTCATCTAACTACAGTGGCTCACCTAGCTCAAAAAGAACACGTTCAATATATAACATTAGTGTGTGTGTGTCTCTTGTCGTAGGAGAGATGGTGACCAAACAGCCCTTGATAAGGAGTATGAGGACGGTGAAACGAGAGACGCTGAAACTGATATCGGGCTGGGTTAGCCGATCAAACGATCCACAGATGGTGAGAAGCTGCACACCGATATTTCTACTCCAAACATCCATGAAAAACACAGATGTTTCAATGAAAATCGACCTTATTTTTAGATCAAACAGGAAACCATGCCTGAACTGTTACACACATGCCATGCTATGCTGTGATTTTCGGCAGTGATGCAAGACACCGTTGTCTTCAGCACTATTGTCTTATAAACCCTCCTGACCTATTAGTCGCACAAATCATCTGTTTGATTTCCTGCTATTCAAATGGAATTTTTAATGAATGATATTTCCATTAGGATAGCTTTCCTGACCCAAAGTCCTGGACTGAATCAGTCTTTCAATGGGATATCTCCATTGTGGTTGCTTTTTTTTTGGGGGGGGGGGGGCTGTGGCTCAACTGGTAGAGCTGGCAACTAATGATCGCAAAGTCGGCAGCTCGCAGCGTGTCCCTGAGCAAGGCACTAAACCCCTAATTGCCGGGGTCACCTATAATGGACTGGAAAAAAAAAAAAAAAAAGTGTAGTGCTGAGGCACAAATATGTACATTTCTAGCCTGCAAACTGCGACACTTCAAATGAATGTGCAATAACACTATGTGCAATATGACAACCCTAGTCGTCTATCTGTACAGTATAGTATAGTGGATAGTGTACATAGCCTTTATTTATGTAAACCAGCTCCTTCCCTTCTTGTGTTCTTATAGTTTAGTTTTTTTTTCTTTCCTAGCATCGGGGGAGCCACCCCTCCTAAATTTCGTTGTTTGGTACCTGTACTATAGCAATGACAATAAAGACCATTCATTCATTCATTCATAATGGCTGTGAGCCCTTGCCTAGATGCCCCCTCTAGAGAACAAATGCAATCTGGGAAACCGGCTCATTGATTTTTGAAGGTTAGGCTTATAACTAATTTATGAGCTCAGTGCAGCGTTTACCCTATTATAATCCCAAATATAAAGTGGTATTACTCCATTGTCAACCAAGTATATACACTCATTAGAGTCTAAATGATCTTCAGCTGGACTGAAATCCAGTGTACACAGTGTGGGTCCATAAGACTGTAAACCCTGGTGTAATAGTCTCAGAGACATTAGTGTTGGAGACTTAAACCCACAAAGCCTGTCCTAAAACAACCTGTTAGGAATGCTCTTCAGTGTAGTCGTGTTGATCTGTTCCAATCCAATGTTTTCCGGGGCATTCTAGGTGGGAGAGAAGTTTGTCCCGCCACTGTTGGATGCGGTTCTGATCGACTACCAGCGAAACGTCCCTGCCGCCAGAGAACCTGAGGTCCTCAGCACCATGGCGACCATCTGTTATGCACACCTTGAAACTGGAAAAGCCAAATGTGGTGGAACCCCAGAGAAACAGAGACAGAGGCCAGGAGAATATATAATGATTTATTATGGATGATATAAACAAAGAAATAGGCCCTACACTAACTAGTGGAAAAACAAACATAAGGTGTGATGCAGGCGATAGTTATGGGGTGTGTAATTATACTATGTGTGTGTGCGTGTATGAGGTCAGGGGTGTTGTATTATGTGCTGCGATACTACCCTAGTGAGCAAAGTCCGAGATCCTTTTCGGGCCAGGGAGAGTGATCCATGAGAGAGTAGTCCAGAGGGGAGTCCAGGGGTCGAGCTAGGGAGGGAAATCCAGATGAGAGTAGTCAGAGGGGGTCCATACAGAAAGTTATGTCCAAGCGTTGGATCTCCGTCTGTAGCAGGGTTAAGTAGGCGGCTGTCCAGGTGGTGATTGGGACAGCTGGGCTGAAACGTAATAGCCCACACCTGCTGCAAACAGAGCCAGAGATCCGGCCCACTCAATCCGGCCGGGAGGGGGCGCCAGAACGAGGCTCACGGGGGCGTGTCGGATTAGGAGGCACAACAGTACCCCCTTCCTCAGGGGAGGCACCGGACGACGGACCCAGGGCCCCGGGGTTGGCTCGGTAGAAATCCTCCAATAGGGCGGGTCGGCGAGATAGGACGCAGGCACCCAAGTCCGGTCCTCGGGCCCGTAGCCAACCCAGTCCACTAGGTATTGAAACCCGCGACCCCGGCGGCGGACCTCCAGTAGTTTGTTTACCGTCCATACCGGGTCCCCATCATCCAGGACACGGGGCGGCGGCGGAGCCGGGCTGGGGGAAGACAAAGGGCTGGCGGCCACAGGTTTAAGCTGGGAGACATGGAACACCGGGTGTATTTTGAGGGAGGGAGGAAGGGTCAAACGTACCGCCGTGGGGTTGACGATACGGTCCACGGGATAGGGACCAACGTACCGGGGGTTGAGTTTCCGGGTGGAGGTTTGGGAGGTCTGGAGGGGCAGGTCCCGGGCCAACAGCCAAACCCTCTGACCTGGCTGGTAGTCAGGGGCCGGCACCCTCCGCCGGTTCGCGCTCCGCCGGGCGCGCTCGGTGGCGCGGAGCAACGCCGCCCTGGCGGTTCTCCACACGTTGCGACACCGGCGGAGATGGGCCCTGGTGGTTGGGACCGCCACCTCCAGCTCCTGTTGGGGAAACAGAGGAGGTTGGTAACCCAGGGAACATTCGAATGGGGACATACCAGTGGCGGCGCTCTCCATAGTGTTGAGGGAGTACTCCACCCACGGCAGGTATTTCGCCCAGGAGGAGGGATTGTGGGCGGAGACACATCGGAGAGCGGCTTCCAGAGCCTGGTTGGCCCGCTCGGCCTGCCCATTGGACTGAGGGTGGTACCCGGAGGTGAGACTGGTGGTGGCCCCAATGCCTCTGCAGAAGGCCCGCCAGACCTTGGAGACGAACTGGGGGCCCCGGTCAGAAACCACATCCGAGGGGATCCCGTGGAGGCGTACGACGTGGAGAGTTAGGAGGTCCGCCGTCTCGGCCGCTGTGGGCAGTTTCGGGAGGGGAACGAAGTGGACCGCCTTGGAGAACCGGTCCACGATGGTGAGAATGGTGTCGCACCCCTGGGAGACAGGGAGCCCAGTAACAAAGTCCACGGCGATGTGCGACCACGGTCGGCTGGGCACCGGGAGAGGCTGCAGGAGACCCGCAGGAGGCCGATGGGAGGCCTTACTACGGGCGCACACCGTACAGGCGGCCACAAACTCCCTGGTGTCCCCCCTGAGATTGGGCCACCAGAACCTCCTCCCGATGAATGCCGCCGTCCGCCGCTCGCCGGGGTGGCAAGCGAAGCAGCTGGAGTGGCCCCACTCCAACACCCTGGCTCGGACAGCTGTAGGCACAAACAAACGGTTAGGGGGTCCGGTCCTAGGGTCTGGTTCGGCCCGCTGAGCCTGTCTCACCAAAGCCTCGACGGGCCAGGTTACGAACCCCACCACCCGGGACGGGGACAGGATGGTATCTCCCCCCTCAGCGACACCCGAATCCGCCTTGGGGAACTGGCGGGAGAGAGCATCAGCTTTGACGTTCTTGGAGCCGGGACGGTAGGTAAGGGTGAAGTCGAAACGACTAAAAAAAAGAGCCCAGCGGGCTTGTCGAGAGTTGAGCCTCTTGGCGGACCCAAGGTAAGTGAGGTTCCTATGGTCAGACCACACCAGGAACGGTAGTTTGGCTCCCTCCAGCCAGTGTCTCCACTCCCTCAGGGCCTCGTGAACCGCCAGCAGCTCCTTGTTGCCCACGTCGTAATTTTGGGCCGCGGGTTCGTAGCGCCGAGAGAAGTAGGCGCAAGGGTGTATCTTCTGGTCCTCCCCCGACCGTTGAGAGAGGACCCCCCCGATCCCCGTGTCCGAAGCATCTACCTCTACGATGAACTGTCTCTCGGGGTCGGGGTGGATCAGCACTGGCGCGGAGGAGAACAGGTGTTTTAGTGTGCCGAAAGCGGTCTCAGCAGCGGCGGTCCAGCAGAAGGGCCGTGAGGTGGAGGTAAGCGCAGTGAGCGGCGCTGCGACCTGGCTGAACCCTTTAATGAACCGCCTCACAAATCCCGCGAACCCCAGGAAGCGTCTAAGTTGGGTCCGGTCCGTGGGCTGAGGCCACTCCACGACGGCCTTGACCTTGGCAGGGTCCGCCCGCATCTGTCCGTCCTCCACCACATTACCCAGGTAGGTGACCGAGCTGGTGTGGAAAACGCACTTCTCCCCCTTCACGAATAAGCGGTTCTCCAGGAGCCTCTGCAGGACTAGCCGGACGTGCTGGTGGTGCTCCTCCACGGACCGAGAAAAAATAAGAATGTCGTCAAGGTACACAACAACAAAAATGTTTAACATGTCCCGAAGGACATCGTTGACCAGGGCCTGGAAAATAGCAGGGGCATTAGATAGCCCAAAAGGCATGACGCGGTATTCAAAATGGCCGAGGTGGGTGTTAAACCCGGTCTTCCACTCGTCCCCCTCCCTGATGCGGACTAGATGGTAGGCGTTACGTAGGTCCAGCTTGGTGAATACCTTGGCATGGGTGAGGGGTTCGAAGGTGGAGCTAATGAGGGGAAGGGGATAACGGTTCTTTACAGAAATGTCATTCAGAGCCCGAAAATCAATGCAAGGTCTGAGCCCACCGTCCTTCTTGGATACGAAGAAGAATCCAGCCGCGAGGGGAGAGGAGGAGGGCTGGATGATACCAGAGTTGATGGACTCCGTAATGTAGTTACGCATCGCCTCCTTTTCAGGGAGTGAGAGGCTGTAAAGTCTACCTTTAGGAAGGGTGGCACCAGGCAGGAGGTCTATAGGACAGTCATACGGGCGATGGGGTGGAAGGGAGAGTGCCTCGTCCTTGCTGAACACCTGGCCTAGGTCGTGGTAGATGTGAGGAACCCCGGTGAGGTCAGGCGGAGTGATCTTAGACTTGGGGTCGCTAGAGGGAGACAGGGCGGAGCGAAGGCAGGAGGCGTAACACGTACCTCTCCAGCCTAGGATCTGGCCCGAAGCCCAGGAGATGTGAGGTTCATGTCTCTCGAGCCAGGGTCTACCCAGCACCAGGGGAGACGTGGGGGTCTGAAGGACAAAGAACCGGATCTCCTCGGTATGATTCCCGGAGATCGTAAGAGATATAAGCCCAGTGGTGTGGGTGATAGTTCCTAGGGAACGGCCATCAATGGCCCTAGGCATGATGGGGCGGTCTAGAAGGACTAGGGGGATGCCCGCCTGGTGGACTAAGTTTTCATCGATTAGACAACCATCAGCCCCGGAGTCGATGAGGGCGCTGACAGACAGGGTGTCCTTCCCCCAGGTGAGAGTGGCAGGGAATAGGCGACTGGGGGTGACCTGGGGCTGAGAGAGAGAGGTGTTGCTCACCAGTATGCCCCCTACTGGTGAGCTGGGTCTTTTGGCCGGACAGGACACGCCCGGATGATGTGCCCCTCCTTGCCGCAGTACAGGCACTGCTTGTTGAGAAGCCTCCGTTCTCGCTCCTCTCGCGAGAGCCGAGAGCGGCCGATCTCCATGGGCTCCCCAGCCCCGGAAGTAGCCACGAGAGGAGGCAGCATGGGCAGAGAAGGGGGCGGGGTCGTTCCGGCGCGATAGGTAGTGGGGCGCGTGACAGCTCGCTGGACGCGGTCGGTGCGTCGTACCTGGAGGCGTGCATCCATCCTAAGGGCCAGGGTAATCAGCTCATTAAGGGTGCCGGGATCGTCGCGCACCAACAGGTCCTTGATGGAATCATGTAACCCCTTGTGGAAAAGGCTGAGGAGGGCTCCGTCATTCCAGCCTGTCTCCGTGGCTAGAGTACGGAACTCGACCATGTACTCGGCTACAGAGCGGGAACCCTGGGAGCTAACAAGCGGCCGGTTACATCCTGCCCGTCCTGGGGGTGGTCGAACACGAACCGGAACTCCGCTTTAAACAGGGGGTAATCCGTGGAGTATCTTGAACTGCTCCCGACAGCGGCTATGGCCCATTTGAGCGCTTTGTCAGCGAGTAGAGACATGATAAACGCTACCTTGGCCCCGTCGGAGGAGTACTTGGAAGGCTGGTGCGTAAATACTAATTCGCACTGGGTCAGAAAACCCCGACAACAATCAAAGTCACCATGGAATGGAGCGGGGCTGACTAACCTGGGTTCCCAGTGAGCGACAGGAGGATAGAGCGAAACGGGGTTCACAGGATCGACCGGGGGATTAGTCATCTGCCCAGATATGGAACTCGTGTCAGGGGGTGGTCTGCTGCCAGCGGCGATGAGGTCCAGAGAACGCTGGATGGAGGCGAGAGACCCGGACAGGGCGTCCATCTTCGTCTCGAGACTATTTACAGCCCCGACGGTGGCACGGGTGGTATTCTCCAGTACGGCTATCTGGCCTTGGACCGTGGGGAAGGCCTTCTGGAGCTCGGCCTGCAGACTGGTAAGTTGCGTAGCATGGCTATTTACCTCTCTGCGTAAATCTACGACTAATGGGAGAACCCCAATACCCGGGGAACCACCCTTGTTCTCTGGAGTTCCACCTTGGCTCATAATGGCTTGGACATACTGTTATGCACACCTTGAAACTGGAAAAGCCAAATGTGGTGGAACCCCAGAGAAACAGAGACAGAGGCCAGGAGAATATATAATGATTTATTATGGATGATATAAACAAAGAAATAGGCCCTACACTAACTAGTGGAAAAACAAACATAAGGTGTGATGCAGGCGATAGTTATGGGGTGTGTAATTATACTATGTGTGTGTGCGTGTATGAGGTCAGGGGTGTTGTATTATGTGCTGCGATACTACCCTAGTGAGCAAAGTCCGAGATCCTTTTCGGGCCAGGGAGAGTGATCCATGAGAGAGTAGTCCAGAGGGGAGTCCAGGGGTCGAGCCAGGGAGGGAAATCCAGATGAGAGTAGTCAGAGGGGGTCCATACAGAAAGTTATGTCCAAGCGTTGGATCTCCGTCTGTAGCAGGGTTAAGTAGGCGGCTGTCCAGGTGGTGATTGGGACAGCTGGGCTGAAACGTAATAGCCCACACCTGCTGCAAACAGAGCCAGAGATCCGGCCCACTCAATCCGGCCGGGAGGGGGCGCCAGAACGAGGCTCACGGGGGCGTGTCGGATTAGGAGGCACAACACCATCGTCAATAAACTAGGCGGCCACATCACAGGGGAGATCCCCCAGATCTTTGATGCTGTTTTCGAATGCACCCTCAACATGATCAATAAAGTGAGTATGATCACCTTAACATGGGATAAGTTTTAACATGTTGCCATGGGGTGCGTTCAGTTAGGCAAAATGTTCACAACGTTGCATATAGAAATGGAATACAGAGCATGAATCCCTATTCCACATTACACACCCCGTTTGAGAATCTAGCTGACGGCTTTGAATGGTGATCGAGGCCGCCTGTTTTGGGTGGGATGTTTAAAAGTTCAAAAATAAAGTTACCGAGTGAGGAATGCACGTAGGTGGTGATTGAGGGTAGGAAAATGTTTTACAAACTCAACGCCGAAGTCTGTTGCTTATGTACCTGGGTCTCATCTGTACAGTATGTCCCTTTGCCTTGTCTTTCATGGTTTTTCCAGGACTTTGAGGAGTACCCTGAGCACAGGACGCACTTCATCTACCTGCTGCAGGCCGTCAACTCCCACTGCTTTCCAGCATTCCTGGAGATCCCACCTGCCCAGTTTAAACTGGTGTTGGATTCCATCATCTGGGCCTTTAAACACACCATGCGGAATGTGGCTGACACGGGTGAGGATAAGTTAAACCAACATTGTGTCATACGTGTCACATTCTAATGCTTTGGTCCGCATATCGGGATCTGATCGAAATAAAACTTGAATACATTTCCGCGTGGTTGTTGAAAATCAATGACACATCGCTAGTCAACTAACACAGCTTGTTTTGTGAGCCTGCTAACAATGTAAAACTAGTTAACTAGGTAGCAGTGGGAATTACTCTCCGAATCCATTGCGTTGTTGCAGTATTTTGGCTTGACTAGCGAGTTTGTGTCGAGAATCTCGACAAGTTGAAACGTAGTTCCGTGTTTCAAAAGAAAAGTCGGAACATTTTGATTGGTTGCTGATATGCGGACCAAAAGACTAGAACGTGTCACGATATGTACTGTACGTGTGGTTGGGGAGTCCAGATCAGCCAGTACGGTCCCTCTTTAGTAAGTGTGTGTGTTGCGTGTGTAGTAAGTGTGTGTGTTGCGTGTCTCCTCCCAGGTCTGCAGGTCCTGTACACGCTGCTGCAGAACGTGGGCCAGGAGGAGGCGGCGGCCCAGAGCTTCTACCAGACCTACTTCTGTGACATCCTGCAGCACATCTTCTCTGTAGTCACAGACACGTCACACACTGCTGGTGAGCGTGTGCATACATACAGTCACTGCCACAGAGAGTGGAGGTGATGGATGTATGCAACATTGGTCAATGTTTTAGGGAATATATCTCACAGAATATAGTAATGCGAGAATATACACAAGGCCTGCTTCCACATATTAATAGAGGATGTACTGGTGGTATGAGAGATACCTCAACTGCTGCCTAGTATGATCAAATGAGTCTATTTAATTTTTTGCCTATTGAACATCAACGTCATGTTGCGTGTTTTTGCCAACTCCCCAAGTCCACTGACCCTCCCATGTCCTGCACCACCTATATCAGTCTTACATTAGTGTTACATTACCAAAGCATCACAACATTTTAGCCTCCGGGCTGCACAGAGTAATGAAAACACAGTGTTCATGTAACTCAAGCCAGTGTCATTGGGTTTCTGCCGTCTGCCATGTCTCTTTTTCACGACTCCGTACGGTTCTGTGCTCGTGTCTTCCAGGCCTGACCATGCACGCGTCCATTCTGGCCTACATGTTCAACCTGGTGGAGGAGGGTAAGATCAACACCACCCTCAACCCCTCCAGCCCTGTCAACAACCAGGTGTTCATCCAGGAGTACGTGGCCAACCTGCTCAAAACAGCCTTCTCCCACTTACAGGAGTGAGTTTTAACATTCTCTTTTTTCCTAACTTAGGTTTCGAGTGTCTTCTGTGTATTTGCTGTGTTGTTGATGATGTTTATGCCAGCCAATAGTATGTTGTCTCATAATGTTATGTGTCCCTTCCTTCAGTGCCCAGGTGAAGGTGTTTGTAACCGGGCTGTTCAGCCTAAACCAGGATATTCCTGCCTTCAAGGAGCACCTTAGAGACTTCCTGGTCCAGATTAAGGTGAGAGTCCCTTTTTAAGACCACCTTTGATGACGTCACAATTCAACATTCAAATTCAGAAGTGGATTATAGAGCCTGGAAGTAACTAATAGTTACCTCAAAATTAAAGTAGGCATCCCAGTGTGACATAAATCAAGTGTTTTAGACATGTTTTAATGAATGGATCCCCTTTCTAAACAAAATAAGTCTCAAAAGACTAAGTGAAGGTAACTCAATGTTTTCCCCCCCCAATCAAGCAGCGCCATAAGCCTACATTAAAGGGAAGGGATAGATGGATAGAAGTTGTTTTCCTTAGTGAGCTAAGATGGGTGGATGCTGAGGTATGGTTTCTATAAATAACTGTTCGAGTGCAGGGCCAGGGGTCTCTCTGTCTCTCTCTCATGCACAGTACACTGATACGCGTCCCCCTCCCACACACACACACCCCCTCTCTGTAGGAGTTTGCAGGTGAGGACACCACAGACCTGTTCCTGGAGGAGCGGGAGTCGTCACTGCGCCAGGCGCAGGAGGAGAAACACAAGCTGCAGATGTCCGTGCCGGGTATCCTCAACCCCCACGAGATCCCAGAGGAGATGTGCGACTGAGCAGCGAACCAAACTGTACAGGCGTTGAAACAAAGAAAAGTAACCAACACAGAATCTGAACCGATAGAGGCAGGTGTGCGGCAGGACAGGCGGAGGACAGAGTGGAGGCTTGTCGACCAAAACAATGCCAATATTTAAATGACACCGTGTCACCCTGTGGCCCTTTTTACAGTGTGTTTTTTATATGGAGATTGTTTGTGTGATATCTTTTCTGAACTGTTCCTCTAATCCAAATGTATGTTTGTTTGGTCCATCCCCATCCCAGAGCTGGCTGCTTTTTTGTTTTCCTACCTATTTTTTTGTTATTATTATTATTCCTTTGTGTGTGTGTGTGTGTGTGTGTGTGTGTGTGTGTGTGTGTGTGTGTGAGAGAATTGTTTAGTTTTTTCTTTTCTTTTTAAATCTGAGGAATGTTTGCGCAAAAGGGCAAGTCATTGGCTAAGAGGCTTCTAGGACTTCTGTGTCAGGCAGACAGGAGAGTGATGTGGTGTTTTAGGCCAAGCCCAGAAACCACTATGGCTCCTACTCCTGGTACAATCTGTGTACATCTGCCAGGTCTTAATAGGAATAAGCAAGATGGCAAAAAAATAATAATCCACCAAGTCTTTGATGGCACGATGGAGCTGCTACCATATTGCTTATACCTATCCAGACCCTTCAGATCTGTTTGTGTATAGGGTGAGTGAGCTAGGGATTGTTTTAGACGGGGCCCTGGTGTGTAACCCTGCATCTGGGGCCCTGCATTTTATACTAATGTACTTGCCAGCACAGCTAATTAGACAAAAATCTCTATTGACAAATCCCCCTTCTCTAAGTTACATTTGTCGTGAACATGTTTTAATTAAAGTTGAGACTTTTAGCTGTCTCTAGGTTCAATTTCTCATAAGTAAAAAAAAAAAAAAAGAAGGCATCTCCATTCAAGGCATCCCTTACAGTTGTTCACGGTCACCCTGGTTGTTTGTATAGTGCTAAAACGCTCCCGTTCCTTTTCAGTCATAATTCATGTATGTGCTGAAATGAGCTTGTGCTGAAATGACCATTAAAACTCTCCCGACACAGGGTGCTGTGCTCTGGGGGTAACTGGAGCCCTACTCCCCCTTGACCCAGTTTTAGGGAACCATTCCAGGCATCCGCTGTGAGGGTGCAGCATGAGTGCACTGCTTCAACAGGGAGCCAGGTTTTCCCCAGTGTGCAGAGTCCACGCTGAGCTTACCAATATTCCTGAATATGTTCGCAGGAGGATGTTATAGTTAGCAGCTACCTACACAAGCAGGTAATCACTGTCGCACTTAAGGGAAAAAAAGTGTACACACACACACACACACACACACACAATCAAGGCCCCCCCAGAGGACCAAACCGCAGACCATGTTATCCTGGATTGCCCGGTGTACCACCCACCCAACGGAATGCACGGTCTGTCGGTATTAGATGACGAGACCATGACGTGGCTTCTGGAGGGGTGTCCAGAAATATAGCCCGGGTGAGCCCCTCAACCAGGTCTCGGGGTGGTAAAAGGGTAGCCCCTCGGCCCAGAGCCTGGTGAAGTGGAGAGGAAACAACAACCCATACGCTGAAGAAGAAAGGCCCCCCCCATCATCCCCTAAAACAAATGTTGTTTTACATTACATTGAGACTGATCTTGGATGATATACCTTGTCTATTGTGGTTGGATGAATACATTGCTTTATCCCTGTACAAGGCCTCAAGCCAAAGAGACAGATATGAATATCATAACAAATGTGTTTAGCAAAGTTATCATGAGTCCAACTTCGGTTAGTGTCTTTGGTGTGGGGGTTAGTGAGGCAAAGATGATCTAATGGGCCTACTGAACACCTCGCACTGTACCTTCTCAGAAGCTATCCTGCCATCTACTGGAAAGTAGTATAATTGAATAAAGCTGGTCTTCAACAAATGAACTGACAGTGAACACAGTCACAAGAGAAAGATGCAATTCCATACATTTGTTTCATTTGTCACTTTATTTTCGACTGCACAGTTCATCCTAGCCTACTGTCTGATGGTCATAGTATAAACATACATAAAACGCCGTCTATAAGGTCCCTCGATGAGCTTCGGACGAAAGGTGCGCTTTAGCTGAAGGGGGGATAGAGGGGGGGGTGAAGGGGGACAAAAGGACATTTTGGAACGTAGTTTACATTTGAAGTCTTTCTGCGTCTGAATTTTTGTGAAATTGAAGACTTGTATGCTTTCATAATCACAGCTATATGTGCATTTCCTCCATAGCTCATTGAGAGGCTTTATAGACAGTGCTTGAAGTATACTGTGACCACCAGTTAAAGAGAGACTAATCCATGTTATCTTGGTCCCAGTGGTTCATGGTGCTAACAGACATAGCATCAGACATTTTATTGCTCCTAATTTCTCATCCTAGGAGGAGTTTCTATGGTATACAGGTTGATCTAGCTATTCCAGTGGTCTCCAATCCTGGTCCTGGACAACCTATAGGGTTGGAAGGTTTTAACTCTAGTCCAGCACTAAAACACATTACTCAACTCTAAGACCTTGATTGACTTAATGAGATCTAATGCTGGGATACAGCAGACCAAGACAAGGGCTAGTGGCCACCAATCTATTGCCATGACGATATAGTAAAGCGAAAGCGAATGGGATAGAAGGTGATCAATACAAATACACCAGGGTCAGGTTGAACTGGGCTGAGCAGGGCTTGACTGGACTCAGTGGGCCACAAAGCCCCATCAAGAAAACAGGCCTCCTGGGCTTAAGTTGACCAAACTAGGACCTTAGTAGTTGCAGGGGCGATAGCTTAGAACAAGCAAGGAGACAGCGAAGGGCAGTAGCTGTTGCAAAGTTCCCCATTTGGGGTTAATCGTTCTCAAAGAGTTGATGATGCATGAGGATCTGTCCCGATTGATCCTCATCTTCTTTTTCCTCCTCTTTCTATCGCTCCACAATCATCTTCCATATTTCTCTCACACGTTTCCTCTTTCTGTCATCTATGTGGGCCGAGGTTGACTGCGTGTCTTTGCTCTAAGAGAAGACAGGAAATAGGAACAGAAAATAGGAACAGAAAATATCAGATTAAATGAAGGTGAGAGACTGAGGAAAAAGACAGACAGATTCACAGTAAAAGAGTGGGGAAATATGAAAGAAAAGAAACATACTGTAATGTTTTGAGTGTTACTTAAGACTGAATGTAAACATGTATGTAACATGCATGTATATGGAGCAGATACAGCCTTGACAGTATTCACACCACTTGCACAATTTTCACATTTTGTTGGCTATAGGCCTGGAATTCAAATAAAAAGTGTTCTACCCACTGATCTACCCAGTGTACACTGGACACATTTTTACCCCTTGGTTGTGGAAGTCCTACAATTAGCCTAGCTCAAATGCAAGTCTATCTCTCCATGAACGAATAATAGTTAACAACATTTTGCAAACGAATACCTTTGTGTCATAGGGGTGCGACAGCAAATAAGGTTAATACTTATGCTATAAGTTGACTTTCTTTTTCTTATCTTAAATGCATTTGGCACCATATGAAAATGGGACAGGGGGTGAATACTTTTGCAAGGTAGTATTTGGTTCAATAATATTCTTAACCAATATTGGCCCTCTACAGGCATATGTATCGGTACATTTTCAAACCTAAAACTAAACAAATAGCATCGGAGTGGAATGGGAACAAGAGACAGTTCAAAAATGTGCTTCAATAAAAGACCCTGTTTAAATGTTAAAGCAGCATTTACAGCATTTATAATTCATAGTGGCATCAGACTCAAAAACCCAATATTGGTTGGGCTCCAACAAAGTCGTACCTGAGGGTCTTCTCAGAGCTTCCCTGTCGGCCACTGGCCTGGGACGGGCTTTTGAACTGAGCCTCCAGTCTGGAGTAGATTCCCCCCGCATGCTGTAACAACCACAACCACACATGATATGACCCTAACCACAAACATGACCACAGTTCATACAAGCACAGCTCACAAAGCCACAAATTATACATCACTAACACAGATTACACTAACACAAGTGTCTCAAAACCAACGTCAGTCTTACCAACCTCATGGGGGGAAATTTCCTAAGTATTGACATTTCTGCATGGAGCAATTTAGACTATTAAAAAATAGACAGTCAACAGAAAACAGTTCATTCCTTTGCCATGTAGATTACAGTTCCGCTTTTGACAGCAAAGGTAAAACAAAATCCACATAGACATCTAGTATAGAGACATAGACATCTAGTATAGAGAGGGTGCGATGATGTCATCAAGAGTGGACACTCACGCCACACACCTCTTTTATGTCCTTGGACTTGCTTTGCTCCTGATCCCCAAATCTCATTTTAGTGAGATGACCAATAATATCCACCATACGTCGCTGGTCTGGGACAGAGAGGGGGAGAGAAGAGAAGAGAACATGGGAGGTGAAAGAGAGAGAAGAAGAAATAGGGAGAAGAAAATAGTTAAATCAATAAAAACGAAATAGTGAACATAAAGTAAAGTTAAGAACAACTGCAGTATCGCACACAAGCACACACGCCACACCGACATTACCTTCTTCTCTTTGGGCATCTTGGTTGTAGCGCATAGAGCGAGAGCTGTCCCATTTGCTCTTCTGGGCACTCACTCTGGAAATGCACAGTTCCAATTACCTCAGTAATTCAAATATGACACATTCTAACACATTTTTTTAAAAAAATGCACACAAAGTGAATTGAACTGAAAACGAACTGAAATGAATCCTCATGCATAATGACAGCAACTTTCTATTCATGAATAACATTTCAAAATGTATTGAGTAAATTGTAATGTTGACCAACCAATGTATAAAGGCAGCTGCATCATAACCAAGATGGACAGACACCAAATAAGATTGGTGTTATGAGAGATGCAGACTCAAGATATTTGTGCACACTATACAATAGAGTATACAGTATAGCTGAACTCACGTGAATGGTGTGTTGTCTCGTGAAGGTGTCTGTAAGAATGAAATAGGCATTTAAAAAACCCCAGCAGTTATTATATCCAAGGGAAGCACAATCATCTCATAAGTACACTACAGAATGATGCTCACTTTCTCTGCTGCTTCTCTTTGCGCTGAACATTGGGAGAGGACACCTGCTTCTTCAGAGGTTTGCTCCACTTCTTTGCCTTCTTAGCAGCTGGAATAAGGCAAACATAAGAAAAGTCTGAACAATTTGATTGGTTGCCAATTGTTACGCTTGCCTGGCTCAGGACAAGGTGACAAAAAGGGAGACGACACATGGCGAACAATAATAGGAGATTTATTAAAGGATAATATGTTAAAAGGGAAATAATGATAAAGTAAATAGTAACAACAAACAAACAAGCTGCTGGTCGACAAGGAAGAGACCGAGTCCATCAATTTGACCCCCTCTTAAAGTTCCTGGGACAATCAGGATGATCACCTTCACCTGTGCCCATCAGGAACCAAGAGAGAGGGTCAACAAGACAACAGATAATTGGCGCCCACTGGTGGTACCAGTGTGGATCGTCACATCCCCCCCCTTAAAACAGAGGCCTACTAAAAAGGTCTCTGCTAATTTGTTTCCCAGATTACAAATAATACAAATAATAACAATAGTTTAATGGCAACAAAAAACGGTGATCTCTGCCACACAGCCTAAACGTCAAATCCCAACCTCCCCTACAACCTGCCCACCCTCCAGCAATTCCTGGTACCTGGAAAAGCTCTATTTAAGGAGGGAGGAGCAAGAGAAAGAGAGATTAGAGACAAGAGTTTTAGACCGGCAGCATTGATTCACCTGGAAAGGCGCTGGCTCGGACTCTGCAAAGAATGCAAAAAGGTCAGGGGGTTATGATCTTAACAAACGACCACTGGATGGGACCCCCCCTCCCACATAACATCAAAGTGCTGCAGAGCCCAAACCAGTGCCAAACAGAACCCAAACAGTAACCAAACAGTAACCAAACCATAACCAAACCATAACCAAACTCCAGGCCCACTCACATCCTCCTCCCACCCTGCTGCCACCACAGGAGTGGATGGAGATGGAGACCCCTCGTTCACTGTGGTCAACACAACCGGCTTCACCTCCAAGACCGTATCTACTCCGGACCTAGGTGAACGAGAATAATAACATTTTGATAAGCTCAGGTGACAAAGTTGTGTAGACTTTCTACGGTTAGGAGTATCGATCAAATAATTCCGTTCGGACACCTGTCGTACAACAGAGTAGGGACCAGTAAATTTTGCTTGGAAAACTGGGTCACTCACAGAACAATCATTATGAGGAAGCCATTGACGAACCAACACATCCTCCAAGAGAAAACAACCACTTTCAGAGCTCTCCAGCTCATTCTTAGGCTGAATCCCACTGAGCAGTAGCTTCAGCTCAGGATCCTCCTGTTGGGCTAAAATCAACTCACTCCGAGACAAAGGCGGCGGCAGGTCAGGAAACTGAAAAACAGAATTGTCAGGAGTGAACTTATCAGACTCTTTACCATCATCAATTTTAGGGTCCATGCAACTCATAGCACGAGTCATGGCGCAGGCAGTAAAAACCTCAGGAAACTCCTTCACACTTAGGTCGGGTCCTGTTGGTCGTGTAAACCCAGAACTAACTACCAGAGGTGGGGGCACATCACTCCACACTCTTCCTCCAGCCAGGTTATTTCCTAAGATGACTGCCACACCCACCACAGGCAGAGAGGGTCGAACACCAATGGTCACTACCCCCTGGACCAGATCAGAGCAAAGCTCAATTTCATGCAAGGGGACAGACAAAGTCTGCATCCCCATCCCTCTAATCAAAACGCTGGTCCCCACACTTGACTCCTGAGAGAATGTTAAAACCGATTCCAATATAAACGATTCTGAAGCCCCTGTATCACGAAGTATCTGGACAGGCACTTTCTGTGGGCTTCCCACCAGAGAAACGAAACCTGTAGTAATAAACGGGCCAAAATCAGGATCCTCCTCGCTAATCTGTATGGAGGCAGAGCCCTGTAATGCCCCCGCCAACTCAGTAGCCGCAGGTGGGCTGGATACTGAGGATGCCATCACCCCTGGTTTAAAGGGAGACCCCTCGGCAACCCCAGACACTCTTACTCCTGCCCCACAAGCATGCACTGCAAGAGCCAACGGTCTAACAGAGCCCCCCTTCCCACTGTAGGTTTTCTTTCCTTTTAGGACAGGACACTCCTGTTTCCAGTGACCCTTCTCAAGGCAATAATTGCATGTCGAGTTAGGATCTACTCTACTCTGACTGCCATGCTCCGACTTTGAAAAGGGGACAGAATAACCAGGACCTTCGTTAGGGAATTGTGTACGATTTACCAATAGGTCAGTCACGTTCGGATTAGGTCTACGGCTCCCCTCGCTACGAAAACGATGTTCACCAAACTGACTCTTATTAGTCAGTACAAATTCATCTGCCAACACCGCGGCTTGACCTGCTGTTTTCACCTTGTGTTCGTTAACGTAAGTGGCAATGCGATCAGGGACAATGGTTTTAAACTGTTCCAGAATAATCAAATTTGCCAGATCCTCCAGAGTATTCACCTCTACCGCCACGCACCAACGATTGAAATGGCTGGTTAGTTCTCTTACAACCTCAACATGAGTTTGTTTGTCATGTTTCTTCCATTGTCTAAACCGCTGTCTGTAAGCTTCAGGAACAAGTTCATAAGCCCTAAGGATAGCGGCCTTAACTGTATCATAATCTTTCCTCTCTCTACCATTAAGAGCAATATAAGCTTCCTGAGCTCGGCCAATAAGCACACTCTGTAGTAATGCGGTGCGGTCTGAAGTAGACCAGTCCCTATCGTCGGCAACACTCTCAAACAGTGAAAAGAATACATCAGGATCTTTTTCATTAAACTTTGGCAACAGTCTAACCATGACAGACATATTATCCCTCTTAGAATTACTCGAATCGCCACCTCCACCGTCAGATAACTTTCCCTCAGCAATCAACCTAAGGCGCTCCCGTTCAAGAGCTAATTTATCCAACTCCAATTCCCTGTCCCTCGCACGCTCTTGTGCCTGAAACTCACGCTCTCGCGTCTGCTCTCGCGTCTGAAATTCACGCTCTTGCATCTGAAATTCACGCTCTCGCGTCTGTGATTCCATCTGTAATGCTAACAATTCCTTCTGTTGATCAAATGTTAACTCAGTGGACCCAGATGCAACCCCAACGGATATTTTAGGGACAGACAATTTACCCTTTAGTATGCCCCTATTAATTAACGTAGTCTGTAAAGCCTCCACTACGTCCTGTTTCTTTGCTCGGCCTTTCACCACCTCAAGCTTAACCTCATAATGTTCCACAACCTTCCACAGTTGTTCCTTCGTTAACTGTAACAATCCATCGACCGACGGAGCTGCCACAAACTCCTCAAAAACATCCATAACTCAATATAATCAAATAACCAATATTAACCAACCCTAACAAACGGGAATCTCCCCTCCTATTACAAACTCCTCCTATAAACTACTCCCATATCAGCCATAATCTTCAGCCCATTTAAAGCGAGTAACTGTGCACACATACAAAACAGAAAAGTAACTAACATACTTCGTAAGAGCTGCCCCGCATCTAACTCAGTAATGACTGACTAACCACTCAGCTAGTCTTCAGTGCGTTCACATGCAACTCTTCCACCAAGCAAATGCCTGGTGGCGCCCCCGCGTTCAACACACCAAAAATAACAAACGAAAACAATAAACAAGCGTTAAGCGCTTCTACTCCTAGCACGGGGGTTCACGTATAGCTCTGATGGTATCTAAACCACCCGCCCTACCTATCCTTCTCTGCTTTGCATAGAACACAGCACTCACCAAACTCCAGCCGAAGATCACAGCCAATACCAAGAGTTACGTCCTTGTCAGCACAGTCGGACGGCCAGCTCCCCCTCGTCACCAGCACCCAAACCAACGTACCAAATATACTAAACAATACATTACATCCAATCCAACCAAAACCCAATAACTATAAACAATAACCATGCGGGTCTCCCAATATAGAGTTGGACAAATCCAACAATCCAATCCCGAATATCAACTATGAAAAGGGAGAGAATATTGCTCTCACCAAATTCACTCCCGGACGAGCACCCAATTTGTTACGCTTGCCTGGCTCAGGACAAGGTGACAAAAAGGGAGACGACACATGGCGAACAATAATAGGAGATTTATTAAAGGATAATATGTTAAAAGGGAAATAATGATAAAGTAAATAGTAACAACAAACAAACAAGCTGCTGGTCGACAAGGAAGAGACCGAGTCCATCAATTTGACCCCCTCTTAAAGTTCCTGGGACAATCAGGATGATCACCTTCACCTGTGCCCATCAGGAACCAAGAGAGAGGGTCAACAAGACAACAGATAATTGGCGCCCACTGGTGGTACCAGTGTGGATCGTCACACCAATCAAAAGACTAGAACGTGTCACATATCTCCCCTAACCCTGCCACCTCCACCCCCCCCTGGACATTGCTGTGTTAATTGTTCCCTGTTCGTTCATTCTGTGTTCTATGTGCTCATGTTATCTGTTGCTTGTTGTTTCTGTGTTTTCCCATATTGTCAGTGTCTTTGAGACCCGGAAAAGCGCTATATAAACACAATAAATTGTTATTATTATTATTATTATTATTATTATTATTATTATTATTATTACATATGTGGATAGGTAAAAGCAAAATGGTGTTGGCTCCACCTAGCCTTCAAGTTGGGATAAAGTGCACTGACACCATTTTGTTTTCTTGACACCATTCCTTCAGATCTGCACACTGAAGGGGTACATTAATTGCTAGAAGCTACTGGTCTGGATGAGTCCATAACCTTGCTTCTTGGAAACTTCCTCCTCATCCCCGACCTCATCCTCTGTGACCTCTGACCCCGTGGTGTACTCCTCCTCCTCAGACAGAAGGGACTGCTGCCTCTGCCAAGGGCAAAGTGTAAGTTAGGGGTTCTGATGGTTGGTTAGGGGATAGGGGGGTTAGGGTCATTTAAATCATCAAATCAAATCAAATGTTATTTGTATAGCGCATTTCTTACAAGATGCAACTCAATGCGCTTCACACAATGAAACTGTTCAGTCAATCAGTCAATCAATCAATCAATACTGACAGAGCCGCGAGCAGGCAAAAGTAAAAACCTGTACACTATGTAGCCAGGAAAAATTCCCTTGCAGCCCTCTACCAATAGAGCGACTACTAGCCAGTTTGCCTACCAGTACCCAGCGGTCCCCAAGGGGAGGCCAAGGACCACAGGCACAAAGCAAGCAAGCAAGGGCAAAAACCTGTACACCATGTATCCAGGAAAAATTCCTTGCATATTATCGGCGTACACACTGTCCATAAATTTAGTGTTATATTTGCATCGTTCTGCATCCAGCATGGTCACAGGTCCTGCCAAAAGAGAATCTTAAGCACAGTTATGATGCAACAACACAATAAAGACAATAAAGATGACAGCAATACAACCTGATGGTGGTCCTGGTACAATGAAAAATATTTTTATTCAATTATGTTTTATCAAAGTTACACCAACACTGCATACATTATTCTAAAAACCATTTGCAGTGTGCTTGAACACTTCATTTGAAGTGAACAGTCATAATGCACAGAATTGTATTGTATTGTATTTATTCTTCCTGTAAAGCATCTGTATGAAATGTGCTATATAAATAATGTTTGATTTGAAAAAAATTAAATAAAACTTTGACCCTACCAGTTGTAGGCTCCAGTTCTTCAACAGGGAAAACTGCAAATAAGAGACAAAGTGAGAGAGCCCCTTTCTGTCATTGTCTTTTTTAAACTATGTTTGCTTATATAGTGTTGTTTATTACATTGTTGTTGTTTTTTATTATTATTATTATTATTATTATTATTATATATTATATTGTTGTCTGTGTCTTTAAGTCAATTTCCTATATAGTGCAAATATAGTTATAAAAAGAATTCTGATTCTGAGAGAGAGTGAGTGAGTGAGTGAGTGAGTGAGTGAGTGAGTGAGAGACTGAGTGAGTGAGTGAGTGAGTGAGAGAGAGAGAGAGGGATACTCACAGTGCTGCCCTCTCCCAGTAGCCCAGGCTCCAGGTGGATGTCACAGTCCAGCACCCGCTCCCCACTGAGAGCATTTCTTACAAGATGCAACTCAATGCGCTTCACACAATGAAACTGTTCAGTCAATCAGTCAATCAATCAATCAATACTGACAGAGCCGCGAGCAGGCAAAAGTAAAAACCTGTACACTATGTAGCCAGGAAAAATTCCCTTGCAGCCCTCTACCAATAGAGCGACTACTAGCCAGTTTGCCTACCAGTACCCAGCGGTCCCCAAGGGGAGGCCAAGGACCACAGGCACAAAGCAAGCAAGCAAGGGCAAAAACCTGTACACCATGTATCCAGGAAAAATTCCTTGCATATTATCGGCGTACACACTGTCCATAAATTTAGTGTTATATTTGCATCGTTCTGCATCCAGCATGGTCACAGGTCCTGCCAAAAGAGAATCTTAAGCACAGTTATGATGCAACAACACAATAAAGACAATAAAGATGACAGCAATACAACCTGATGGTGGTCCTGGTACAATGAAAAATATTTTTATTCAATTATGTTTTATCAAAGTTACACCAACACTGCATACATTATTCTAAAAACCATTTGCAGTGTGCTTGAACACTTCATTTGAAGTGAACAGTCATAATGCACAGAATTGTATTGTATTGTATTTATTCTTCCTGTAAAGCATCTGTATGAAATGTGCTATATAAATAATGTTTGATTTGAAAAAAAATAAATAAAACTTTGACCCTACCAGTTGTAGGCTCCAGTTCTTCAACAGGGAAAACTGCAAATAAGAGACAAAGTGAGAGAGCCCCTTTCTGTCATTGTCTTTTTTAAACTATGTTTGCTTATATAGTGTTGTTTATTACATTGTTGTTGTTTTTTATTATTATTATTATTATATATTATATTGTTGTCTGTCTTTAAGTCAATTTCCTATATAGTGCGAATATAGTTATAAAAAGAATTCTGATTCTGAGAGAGAGTGAGTGAGGGAGTGAGTGAGTGAGTGAGTGAGTGAGTGAGTGAGTGAGTGAGTGAGTGAGTGAGTGAGAGACTGAGTGAGTGAGTGAGAGAGAGAGAGAGGGATACTCACAGTGCTGCCCTCTCCCAGTAGCCCAGGCTCCAGGTGGATGTCACAGTCCAGCACCCGCTCCCCACTGAGAGGAGACTCGACAGGCCTTTCATCATTCACACACACACACACACACACACACACACACACACACACACACACACACACACAAACACACACACACACACACACACACACACACACACACACACACACACATCAACTATACTCCACATATACACGAGACAACTCTTACAACATACACCATTTTTATTTTATTTTTTTAACCTTTATTTTACCAGGAAGTCACATTGAGATTAAAACCTCTTTTACAAGAGAGACCTGGCCAAGACAGGGTCAAAATAGTAGCTTAAAAAACAGTTCAGATAACAAGACAGGACATAAGACAGTGGCAACAATACAATAGACAAACAATGGTAGGGGTATTTACAAACACACACACTCACCCCTCTGATGGTGGCGTATTGGAAACACAAACTGCGTCTCTGTGCAGTAGGAGGTCGTTGAGCAGTCTGGTCTGGGCCGAGTTCACCTGGTGGTCCCCGCAGTCTCCATTGTCTGACGTACTCACTATGTGGTCCCTCATCTTACAGCCCTACAGACACAGACACAGACACACACACACACACACACACACACACACACACACACACACACACACACATACACACATACACACAATCTTTTAAAATATGTAATGGCTAAGGTATGCAGTGTGTAACAAATGCATTGTGTGGAATGTGTGTGCTATCTATTCACAACAACTGTGTGTGTGTGTGCGCGTGCGTGTGTGTGTGTGTGTGTGTGCAAAATACTAATTTCCATTACCTCTGTGTAAATGGACAAATATAATTATCCTTCTTTCATCTTTCTTGTATGTGTGTGTGTGTGTGTGTGTGTGTGTAAAGAAAAATCCCACCTTGGGTATACCGGCTGGGTCGAAGCGGAGGACCCTCTGGTTACAGCAGGGGTAGACGCCCATCCCGTGCCAGCCCTGCTCTGCCCCCATCCCTGGGTACATCACACCCTCAGGGTGGTACCGACACTGGGACAGCTCTGCACAAACAAACACCTACCCAGACACACACACACAAATAGACGTTTTAAATACCTCTTAATGCATACAAATGCAAAAATATACAGTAGAACATACAAAAGTGCGGTGCAAAAATGTGGGCACCCCTGGTTTAAATGTCTGTTACGATTAATCTTGTGATTGAAAGCAAACCTGAACACTAAATGCTACAAAGTTAAACATTTCTGGCAAATTTTAAAGCAAGGTTTTTAAAATGATGATGTGCAAATGTTTGGGAACCCTTTTGGATTATTCTTTGTTACCTTTTGAGAAGATGATTACTAAGGCCCAGACCAAGGTGATTTACTCGTTAGAGCTTCAATGAGGTGAATATAATTCCAGGGTTGAACTATATATTCTGAAGTAACTCCATGCCTTCTAAAGTACCCGATTGCAGTGGTGCTAAAAACCATGGGTTCCTCTAAACAGTTGTCTAAGGATGATGCAAAAAAGAGTAGCAGACACCGGTCTAGTTGTTCACAGGACAACAATACAGCGTACCTTAAACAACAAAGACCTACATGGCAGAGTTGCCAGAAAGAAGCCTTTCCTACGACATCAACACAAAATTAAAAATCTGAAGTATGCAAAAGAAAACCTTGAGAAACCTGAAGCCTATTGGAACAATGTACTTTGGACTGACAAAACCAAAACCAAAATGAAGCATTTGTAGAGAAGAACACCTTGCCAACTGTTAAGCATGGAGGTGGATCCATTAAGCTTTGGGATTGTGTAGCAGCTGGGGGGCACAGGCAATATTGTGCAGGTGGAAGGAAGAATGGATTCCACCAAATGTCAAGACATTCTAGAGGATAATATTCAAAGGTCAGTCCAGAAATTGAAGTTGAAGAGAGGTTGGGTATTCCAGCAAGACAATGACCCGATGCATACCTCAAAATCAACCATGAAGTACCTCCAGGAAAGACGGATGAAGGTTTTGGAAAGGCCATCACAGTCCCCAGACTTGAATATTATTGAAAATCTGTGGAGAGATCTCAAACATGCCGTGCATGCAAGAAGGCCGAAGAATATTTATGAGCTAGAGGTGTTCTGCTAGGAAGAATGGGGAAAAATTCCCAAAACAAGAATTGAAAGACTCTTAGCTGGCTACAGGAATCGTTTGCAAGCTGTTAGCTTTAGTTAGCAATAGTTGCCCGAGTAGGAGTTACAAAGTACTAGCTGATAGGGTTCCCAAACGTTTGCACAAGGCCTTTTTACTTGTTTTATTATTTTGAAACTGTAAAAAGTTAAAAAATAAAGATTAATTTTGCTTTAAAATGTGATGAAATGTGTAATGTTTAACTTATACCATTCAGAGGTTAGGTTTGCTTCTTTTCACTTAGATATTAATTGTAAAAGGCATTTTGAATAGGGGTGCCCACATTTTTGCACTCCACTGTATATTACATGATACACACATATTCATTGTGACCATGCACTGCTCCACACACATACACACACACACACACACACACACACACACACACACACACACACACACACACACACAAACACCTGTTGGCAGCGGGAGCAGGTGAGGTGGTTGACGGTGCCCCAGATCCTCCAGTAGACCAACACCCAGGACTTGAGCTCTTCGTACAGCCCGGTCACATACTCATGTACCTCCCAGGTCTTCTGCCTTGGGAGCGATTGTGTTTTTGGTGTTGAGGATAAATAAAAAAACAACAACCTGTTAACACACATGGCTATGACAGGTGTAATAAAAATGCTGTACAATCCTCTCCCTGCAGCCACTGAAAGTAAATAAAGGCCTAGAATATAGAAACGGGGCTTTAGCGATTCTGACTTTGGTGTAGTTGGATACTATACCATGGCATCCTTAGTTTGAGGGTACCACACGTTCAAAAAGACCAACATTCTGAAGCTTATGCTCCTGTGGAGGGATGTGCCTACCTCCAATGATCCTTCTTTTGGGGGACTTTTTTTTTCTTCTCACTAGCACCATAGTTGTGGACATTATGGAAGACAGTACCTTTGAATATGGTCTTCTAAGCCTCTTGATTGATAAAGTCAAATGTATGTAGCATATCCATGAACAATGTGGCTAGTCCAGTACCTAGTATGTGTATATGTGATGTCTCCCTGAGGGTCGATGTTAATTTTCCCCGGAACGCAGGAGATCTTTCTATCCACGTCTTTGAATGAATGAATGAATGAATGAATGAATGAATGGTCTTTATTGTCATTGCTATAGTACAGGTACCAAACAACGAAATTTGGGAGGAGTGGCTCCCCTGGTGCTAGGAAAGAAAAAAAAAAAAGAAGAAAAAAAAGAAGGGAAAGGAGCTGGTTTACATAAATAAAGGCTATGTACACTTTCCACTATACTATACTGTACAGATAAAACGACTAGGGTTGTCATATTGCACATAGTGTTATTGCACATTCATTTAAAGTGTCGCAGTTTGCAGGCTTGAAATGTACACATTTGTGCCTCAGCACTACACCTGATTTTTTTCAATCCAGCAGCTGCCATCAATCCGTCCAGACTGTCCAGGGCCCAGAACCTAGGTCTTTGCTGTGTTCAGGGCCTGGATGGCCCTGGGGTAGAAGCTGAGCTTCAGTCTGTTTGTCCTTGCGGCCATGGTCCTGTACCGCCTTTTCGAGGGCAGCCGGGCAAAGTGTTCGTACCCAGGGTGGGTTGGGTCTCTGGAGATCTTGGAGGCCTTCCTGAGACAGCGTGTGTTGTACAGCTCTTCCAGAGAGGGGAGGGGGGCGCCGGTGATCTTCTGGGCTGTTCTCACGACTCTCTGTAGCGCATTTCTCTCCGCGGTTGTGCAGCTGGAGAACCAGTTGCAGATGCCGTAGGTGAGGATGCTCTCCACTACGCCGCGGTAGAAGGCCATCAGTATCTCCTGCTTGTTGTGTTCCTTCCTGAGGACTCTCAGGAAGTAGAGCCGCTGTTGTGCCTTCTTGATGGTGGCTGCTGTGTTGTTCTTCCAGGACAGGTCATCCTGTATGTGCACCCCCAGGAATCGGAGGGTTGAGACTCTCTCCACGCTCTCTCCGTCGATGAGCAGGGGCTGGATCTCAGATTTTTTCCTCCTGAAGTCCACGATGAGCATGTGTGAGCATGTGTGTGTCTAGCGGTTAGCTAGTGAGCACCTTGGTGTTTCTGACCACCCGTCCTTTGATGCTGTGTGAGCAGCTTGTTACACCTGCAGACCCTGAGGGGAAGGAGCAATATGATTATGATAAGAATAGAGGGGAATGTACATCAACACACACACACACACACACACACACAGCACATTCACCCTCACACACACACACACTCACGCTCATACACACTGACATACAGACACTCACGTGCACACACGCACACGCAGACACACACACACTCACGCTCATACACACACACTCACATACACACTCGCGCTCTCTCTCACACACGCACACACAAACAATCTGTAACCTGAATAAAGAAAGGAGGGAGGAGCTCAGAGGAGCTTCGCTTCAGCAATGTTCCGACAAAACCCTTTCATGTCAAGATTCACGTGAACTCTCTCTCCCTCTCCAATCACTCTCTCCCTCCCTCCATCTCTCCTTCACTCTCTCACCCTCTCCTTCATTGTCTCCCCCACTCCTTCACTTTCTCTCTCCCTCCCTCCCTCCTTCACTCTCCCTCCCTCCGTCTCTCCTTCACTGTCTCTCCCTCCCTGCTCCACACACACACACGTACACGTACACGTACACACACACACGCCTCTGCAGCTCTGCTCTCTCCTCTGACAGTGTGTGCAGGGTGAGGCTGAGGAAGAAGACCTCCAGTACTTTAAGAGGCAAGGACGCGTAGGGATGCGCAAGGACGGGTTTATCTGTCCTCCAGACTGGAAGGGTGGAGGATCTGGGACACACTGGGATAGAATGGATTCTGTTCTCTCCCTCCCTATTGCCGACACCCACAACAACCACTCACTCACTCTCTCTCTCACACAGGCACACACTCTCACACACACACACACACACACACACACACATTTGTGAGGCTATTAGGACTACACACACCACTTGATCTCTTGGCTCTCTCACACAGGCTTTCAAGGCTATTAAACACACTTCCTTTTTTATACACTCTCTCTCTCGCTTACTCACATACTGTAGCGTACATCTCTCACACTTCCTCACTAACCCCATAAGCACACACACACACGCACACATCTCCCTGCTGAAGCTGTGTATACAGTAATCTGTGAGATGTGAGCTCTTTAACGAGCCCGCTCTTAACTCCCCTCCATCCTAAAACTACACTCACACACACAGAATTAAATACAAAGTTGAAGTTAATAGTCTTTCTGTCTACTTCATCCAAGACTCCCAACTGCTCTTGACACACAGTAATCCCAAAAACATAATTCCAGGGCATAAAGTGGGAAAAAATCCTGTGCCTGAAACCAATTGTTGGGGAGGGGGGTCACAGTTTGAGATATTGGGAGAGCGGGTACAGAAGACAGCTTCTTGTCTCAATGTTTAAATGCATTACTACTATTTTATAGTCAATACAAAATATATGTCTCAATGTTAAAATGCATTAATACTTTAAATGAATGTGCAACAATACTATGTGCAATATGACAACCCTTGTGTACATAAGGTTCAGATATAGGAAAAGTTAGGATATTTATAGCATAGCATAGAGTACAGCACAGTGTTTTATTGTATAGTATAGTAGTATAGTAGATAGTGTACATAGCCTTTATTTATGTAAACCAGCTCTTTCCCCTTTTTTATTTTACCCTTGGCCCTCGTGTTTTTAGTCTTTTTCCAAGCACCATTTCGTTGTATGGTACCTGTACTGTATTAATGACAATAAAGACCATTCATTCATTCATTCATAATACTGTTTTATACTCAATACAAAATAAAATAATATATTTAGATGTCTTTAAAAGGCCAAACTGATTGCATCACTTATTAAGCCACTATCACTATAACAATACAGAATAAAATATATATATGTCTTTAAAAGAACAAACTGATTACTTATTAAGCCACTATCACTTATATTCTCCTTCTTGGCACCACGTCCCATAAGGCTTCCCGTCACTACTCAAGGTTTTTCCTGGCTCAAAATGAGGCGGAGGTGGTACCAGTGGTGTTTGACATCGGGGGGGACCCATGAAGCGGGGCTGTCTGGGGGTCCTTAAACGAGCATCAAACACTTAATTTCTTGCATTCTGGTGAATTGATATGCACCAATTTGTGCCCTTTCTGCATCAATTTATTGTGGAAATGTCATTATATGTAAAGGAAAAAACAATATTCAGGCACCAGATGACCATTCAAAATATAATGTAATATAATGCAATATAAGGCTCTCAGGCATTCTGTATGTATTCTCCTTGAGCAGTCAACATCAACTATCAGCTGTTTCGCTAGCAAAAACGAAAGCTAACTTATTTGTGAAACAGCGCCCCCGCCACCAGGTCGGCGCAATGCCGCAATTGCAGTTAAATACGACTGTCAAGAGTTTTGTCGAGAGCTGGAGGCGGCTATGACGGAGGCGGCCGCCTCATAGTTCTCTATGCAGGAAAAACCCTGCTACTCTCCTCTATCCATGCCCAGCGCCATTTATTCCTTACTCCTCGTTCTAGTATAGCTGTGTCTTCGCCAGGTTTAAGAAACTTGGCTTCCATTTTAATAGACTCTCACTAAAGTTAGCGAGATAGCGGGCTGCTAAAAGCGAACGTCTATAAAGCTAACATTACACTCATTCAAACTTCTTAAGGCCCGCCCCACTACTCTGCCTCCGATTGGCTAGAAGTCGTTCGTTGGCTTGAGCAATGTGATACCATTGGTAGGCGGAACTGTCTCTTTGCTGAAGATGACTCTTTAAATTACGATGTAAACAAATACCATGTGATTTTATTTATTTATTTGCTAAAAATTCCCCCGCGCCGGAAATCCGGCACCATGCCGGAGAACTTTAAGCCCTGTAATTCTCCCCATGTATCTCCACCACACACACCCACACCCACACCCACACACACACCCACAGGCACAACCTGCATTTCATGTGTTTATTGAATTCAACATGATCTCAGCAACAGTTAAAAAAAAATCCCAGTGAACCATCCACAGTCAATCTTAATCAGGGGAGGCTGGCGGAGGTAGAAATTGGAGGACAGGCTCACTGTGATGCACAGAACACAACCATCTGACACCATCCCTCACAATGAGCCGGTCCTCCGATTTCTAACCCCGCCAGCCTCCCCTTGTTTTAACACAGTAGAAACAGAGGTGGAGGAGGCTCCAAAACAAGAAATAACAAGTGTTATAACAGTTACAACAGTGTTCAGTTCATACAGCTGCAGTACAGACACACTATGGTGGTGTGTGTTTGAAGCGCTGGTACTTAATCATCCTGTCTCCCTCCGGTGTGTGAGGCTGTGTGGCTGAGATTATTCTGCCCAGAAGAACAAACAGTAAACCATCTCCCTGAACACAACATATTAAAATGCTAAAATGGCCTCCTGTTCAAATCCAAATGACCCAAGCAAAGTCAAAATAACTAACTAGGCACATGAGGGAACAAGTCCACCCCCCCTCCTGAGATGTAGTAGGTGTAATGAGCGGTGGTTCAGAGGACACCAACCTCCTACCCCCTCTCCCAACCCCCCTCTCTCCTGAGATGGTGTAATGGGTAGTGGACCAGAGGTAATCAACTAACAGGAACATTGTCTAAATTAAATCAACTAGGTACAAAAAACTGAAGGCGGTATCTCTCTTCTTTTCTTCCGCCCCTCCCTTCTCCTCCTCTTCTCTCTCAGGCGGTGGTGATGGGACAGGCCAGACTGAATCTGAGGGTACGATCAATTATCAATGCTTTCACAGTATTATGAACGAGTTAATAGTGTTATCAATAAATGTGTAGTGTTATATCAACACGTTCAGCGCAATCAATAAATGTAGTGTTATCAAAACGTTCACAGTGTTATCAATAAGTTTAGTGTTATCAATAGTGTTATGAACAAGTTAATAGTGTTATCAATAATTAAACAGTGCTATCAATAAGTTCACAGTGAAATATTCATGTTCATCAAATGCCTTTCCTCAGCTCTGTGAGAGGATCTGGAATATTTCATACTTCAGATTTTCTTCTTTTCCAACAATGTGGAAGAGTGTGAGATCAGCAGCCCTGCTCCCCACTGGGCATGAATAACCATCTGTCTTATTAAGCTGAATATGTGTGTGTGTGTGTGTGTGTGTGTGTGTGTGTGTGTGTGTGTGTGTGTGTGTGTGTTTAAAGAACTGAAGCTCAGCATGAAGTATCATGTTCTTGTATTAAGTCCTGGTGCTGAGGTTGCTCTAGTGGGACCGATCAGAGGAACTCTGTCTGGGTGAATAAAACCCATCTGATCTTGTGTGTGTGTGTGTGTGTGTGTGTGTCTAATCTGATTTTTTTGTATCTTAACTTCTAAGAAGTCAAGCTGAAGATCAAGAAAAGGCTGACTAGTGTTAACAGTGTTCAAGTACTATTCTCCTCTGTGTGTGTATGTGTGTGTGTGTGTGTGTGTGTGTATGTGTGTGTGTGTGTGTGTGTGTGTTTGTGTGAGTGAGCGAGTGCAGTGTTCTCCCCAGAGAATGGACAAGTGGCACTGTGCCACACTGTGAACATGGCGGCACCACTATGTCAACACAAGTTAAACTACGTTATCAAAGTTCCAAACGTAAAGTCTAACAAGCTTCAGCCATGTTTAAGATCCAAGGGGGTTTGGTGCTCAGCAGAGGACATAACAGCAAATATAACAGCAAAACTATTACCTGGGCACTTCCATTAGACTACCCAAAGCGAGACACCGAAGCACTCATACAATCTGCTGTTTATTGCAGAAGAAAAGGGTGACTAACAAAAAAAGGTTTTGACTTGCGTCTTCCTCAGAGTCAATAACAGAACAGAGATATGGCATGGCCATGGCAGAGCCTTGTGATTGGATGTAGTAAGAACCTGCATATTGGTTAGAGTGAGTAGAAATGCATTAGGTGGAAGAAAAACTTCAGGGCGCTTCTCAAGAAGGTATTCTTCCACCTAATGAATGTCTACTCTCTCTAAAAGAGATGGCCCTCAAAACTAACTTCTTCCAATATGCAGGTTCTTACGACATCCAATCACAGAGCGCTGTCATGGGCGCAGGGTTTGCACCTAACTATACTAACCTCTTCATGGGTCATTGGGAAGAAAGGTTGATCAATTCCACCCATGTCATTTACATGCTGAAGTGCCCTTGTGATCGAGTCTACGTGGGTCAGACCAAGCGAGCACTCAAAGTGAGAATTGGAGAGGACGAAAACGCCATACGCAATAAAAATCTGGATTATGCTATGGCACGTCACTACGCTGAAGCAAACCACGGCTCGGTCTCCTCCCTCGAATTTATAGGCATAGAACAGGTTAAGCCATCCCCAAGGGGAGGCGACATGATCATTAACTACTACGCAGGGAAGCCTTTTGGATATACACTCAGCTGCAAGCTGCTTCTGGTGGAGTAAATGACCAACCAAGCCTCTCCTGTTTCCTATAATGATCCTTAGTCTACTATGTACTGTACTGTGAGAATAAATATCCAGAACATGTCAATATTTGTAAATATTAATATATTGTTTTTGCTATAGACCTACATAATTTATGACTGCTGTTTGAGATAATTGTGATGAGTCCCATTATTTATTCATATACATACATAATTATTTCTATCTTTGAAAATGGCTGACAATTATCCAATTATGTGGGTGGAGGATATACCCCCCCCTTTCCTCTGTTGTTGACTCTGGGAAGACGCAGGTCAAAATGTCAGTCACCCTGTTCCTCTGCAATAAACAAGCAGTGTGTGAGTGTATGAGTGCGCCGGTGTCTTGCTTTGCGTAGTGTAATGGAAGTGCCCAGGTAATAGTTTTGAAGTTTAACTACATATTTAGTAATGATAGAGTAACTATCTTTATTAAACTACATATTTAGTAATGACAGAGTAACTGTCTTCATTAAACTACATATTTAGTAATGACAGAGTAACTGTCTTTATTAAACTATATATTTAGTCACAACATTGTTGTTAAAAACAAAAGCTAAAGCGTTGTGATGTTCCTCAGTGAAGGCAGAGTTTTAGCTGGTTGTGATGTTCCTCAGTGAAGGCAGAGTTTTAGCTGGTATTTTTTGCACATGTTGACATGAATAAACGAGAGTCTGGTTTTGATGATGCAATCGAGCGCCACGCTGTTCAAACATCCTGGGTAGAACCCTGCTTGTGTGTGTGTGTGTGTGTGTGTGTGTGTGTGTGTGTGTGTACCTGTGGTGCGGGGTCAGAAGAACCCTGACTGGCTGGGGATGAAGAGCCTCTGGGGTGTCTGTGCGGTCAGGGGGAGAGGGCGGGAGAGGGGGGAGAGAGGGTAGGCGGGGTAGGTGTAGGCTCGACAGCCGCACGCTAGAAGGCCGGTGCTGGTCGGAGGGGGAGACAAGCTCCCAGGAGACCCCTCGTTCAGGAAGGAATAATCTGGAACGGAGAGAGAGAGAGAGAGAGAGAGAGAGAAGAGGAGGAGAGAGAAGAGGAGAGGAGGAGAGAGAAGAGGAGAGAGAGAGAAGAGGAGAGGAGGAGAGAGAAGGGGAGAGAGAAGAGGAAAGGAGAGAGAGAAGAGGAGGAGATAGAGAGAGAGAAGAGGAGGAGAGAGAAGAGGAGAGGAGAGAGAGAGAAGAGGAGAGGAGGAGAGAGAAGGGGAGAGAGAAGAGGAAAGGAGAGAGAGAAGAGGAGGAGATAGAGAGAGAGAAGAGGAGAGGAGGAGAGAAAAGAGGAGAGAGAGAGGAGAGGAGAGGAGGAGAGAGAAGGGGAGAGAAGAGGAAAGGAGAGAGAGAAGAGGAGGAGATAGAGAGAGAGAAGAGGAGAGGAGGAGAGAAAAGAGGAGAGAGAGAGAAGAGGAGAGGAGAGAAAGAGAAGAGGAGGAGAGAGAGAGAGGAGGAGAGAAAATAGGAGAGAGAGAGAAGAGGAGAGGAGAGGAGAGAGGAGAGGAGAGAGAGAGAAGAGGAGGAGAGAGAGAGAGAAGAGGGGGGGGGAGAGATGGGGAGAGAGAGAGAAGAGGAGAGGAGAGAAGAGGAGAGGAGAGGAGAGAAAGAGAGAAGAGGAGGAGAGAGAGAAAAGAGGAGAGAGAGAGAGAGAAGAGGAAGAGAGAGAGAAGAGGGGGGAGAGAAGAGGAGGGGAGAGAGAGAGAGAGAAGAGGGGAGAGAGAGAAGAGGGGGAGAGGAGAGGAAAGGTCAATAAACAGGTAGTTGAGCGGAGTGTTTGATCTGAGTGTGTCTGATCGTGTTGACACAGTGTGTTGGCTCAGTGTCTCTCACTCAACCAGGTTGTGTGTGTGTGTGTCAGGGTTTCCGTTAGAAAAAATTGGTGCTGGTCAACGTGTCCGGAAAGATTTCAATGTGTCGGACAAACGGGAGAAATTACGGTCATCATATTCAAATATAATATAGGTGTTTATCGCGGTGATTAGCTGTTGTATAGCCTATATATGCCATTTAATGTCTATTTCTCATCCGATACGATTAGATGCGAACTATATAATAATATAGGCTTTCATGATTCGCATGCGCTACTGTCCAGGGCTGCACGCGCGCCACACTGGGCCTAGTCACCTTTGCTACTTTGAATTACGACTGTAGGCTAAGATGTTTATTTCAATTGCATTAATGGGATTTGAGGATGTAATTGGTAATTTTAAGTATGCCTAGTTTAGCTTTTGATGTCTATTTGAACGGACTGCATCGATCGATCAATGAACGGACTCCACATTACGTTAACTGAAGTGTGTTAAATAGTTTCACGACAGTAATGTAAGTTTTCTATATTCTCTTTCCAGTTTTACCCTTTTTATCAATAAAACAACGTCATTTCTATAACCACGATTCGCTGATTGGGAAGGCATTAAGTCTAGCTGCCTGTCAAATCATACTTACTCGGACTCGGGAGTAGAGAATGGGGAGGATGTATCGGGGGGATACACACCCGAGGACTATTTCAATTTAGTGGCACAAATTAAACTCTAACACTATAGATAGACTAAATTGAACTAAGATGATGGACACCGACTGAATAACTGAGTGGGGGGAAGACAGATCTCAAATGTGGAACAATTATAACATTTAATACATAAAGATAAAACATACACAAATATATAACATTGATATCCCTAAACTCAAATGTAGTGTGGTATTGTCAACCTAATCTAATCAATCCTAATCTAATGGTACCAGTAGCCCAGGTTGTCGATAGTAGCGCACGTGGAGATGGACGAATGTAGAGGAGGAAAGTTCAATGGAAACTCCCGGAGTAGAAGAGCCAGGGGGAGTAGAAGAGGTAGCCAGGGGGAATAGAAGAGGTAGCCAGGGGGAGTAGAAGAGGTAGCCAGGGGGAGTAGAAGAGGTAGCCAGGGGGAGTAGAAGAGGTAGCCAGGGGGAGTAGAAGAGGTAGCCAGGGGGATGTTGTACTCTGAATCTCCCGACTCAGGGCTGGAACGGGCACGGCAGGCTCAATCAATGAACGGGGTTGAGATGGCTAGCGTCCTTTACTAGCCGCATCTCACGGCCCTCTGTGGTCATTCACTGTGCTCTAGCACATCCAAAACACGCAGAACAATAACCTTGACTCCGGTCACTGCAGTGGTTTTATTTAGACTAGATCAAACTAAATTAACGGACGAATTTCTCCCTCACAACTACTCCCGAAAGGTACCTTCACTCTCCGCAAGCAATAAACTACTCGCGCCGTTGAGAGACAGGGTTGCCAGATGGGGCGGGTTACCGCCGAATGGGCTATTGGGTTTAGCGGACTAGTTAGGCTGTAAATTGTCAATCCCATCTGGCAACCCTGCCTCTGTTGTTCATCGCGTAGGCTAGTCTACACATTAATAATAAAAGAAAAAATATAGCCTATATATTCGTCTTTTTTAATGTAGAAGGAATCAGAATATGTGACAAATTAATTTTTGCAAATTGTATTCAAATTGTGCTTAAAGGGAATTATTTTCACCGGACATTATGACCGAAGAGGTTTAAATATGTCGGACTTCAACAGATTTTACCGGACAAAGACCAGTAATTACCGGTTAACGGAAACCCAGGTGTGTGTGTGTGTGTGTGTGTGTGTGTGTGTGTGTGCGTGTGTTAGTGGTGTACAGAGACATCATTATCTGTATCCGTATCTGTTCAACCTACAACATTATCTGTATCTGTATCTGTTCAACCTACAAAGTTATCTGTATCTGTATCTGTATTCGGATAGAAGACCAGAAGTGGGCGTGGTTTATACCGGAAGTCAGATTCAATCAGGCAAATGTTGTAGCTTCTAATCTAATATTCATTGGCAATGCAATGTTTGTGCCTTCAATCAATATTGGTTCAATTCATATTGGTTTATAATTAACATCATCACCACATCATCATACTGTATGTTTTATCTCTCTCTCTTTTTATTTTTTTTAACTAAACTAAGCTTTGAATCCCACCACCACCCCTTTAACTGGGGGACGTTGAACAACCAGAAACTGAAAAAATAATAATTTGAAACTGAAAGATTCTGTTTTGCATTGGAAATATAAATGATTTACATTAAAAATATATAGAAAAATATCCTTCAGTTGAAGGGAATCATCTTAAATTCCAATGATGCTGCATTTGCGTTTCTTGAAGTGTTAACATTACTGCAGTTCGCAAGGGAAATGTGAATTACTACTTCCAATGCGAGAGTTTCGCATCGAGGCAGCGCTGACTTGGTGGGGACGGCTACTGAATAGTGATCACTTTTCCAAAATGTGTAGTAAATGAAACGACTAGTTAGTGGAATCAAAGTCCTATGTTGCAAACAGAATGGGCATTTTTATCTTGTGACCATTCACAATGATATGAATGGATCTGAAGAAAAACAATGGTTGACGAACAGACATGTCAATGGCTTTTTTCAGAATAATAACAAGCAACTTCGGGTAGAATCTGTATGTGTTTCCATCGCATTATATGTGCTTTCCTGAATAACTTATTTGTATTCGGGTACATCCCTAGTGTGTGTGTGTGTGTGTGTGTGTGTGTGTGTGTGTGTGTGTGTGTGTGTGTACGTGTGTGTGTGTGTACCCAGGTTCCGGAAGGCGTTCTGAGCGGCCAGCTCCTTGGCATCGTCCTGGACGCTGCACACCTTGTCAGGCATGAAGCTGCTCCTCGCTGGAGAGATCACCACCTAGTGGACAACACAGGCATCAACACACGGTGACCATCTCTCTCAGAGACACAGAGTCAGACAGACAGACAGACACAGACAGAGACAGACAGAGACAGATAGACACAGATAGACACAGACAGACAGACAGACAAAGACAGACACAGAGACAGACAGAGACAGACAGACAGACATAGAGACAGACAGACAGACAGACAGAGAGACAGACTGTCATGAATGTCTCCTGAATAATTAAATTAGGCTAACATAACAATAATGCACAACAGAAAAAGGCATGCCGCTATATCTATGTTTATAAAGCTCTCACTGGCACAGCACCAGAATATCTGAAAGACCTTCTGCTAGCATATCAGCCCAATAGAGCTCTCAGGTCTTCTGACGCTGGCTTTCTCTGTGTACCACATGTACAAAAGAAGAGATTTGGTGAGGCTGCATTCTCATTTGATGCACCCAGATTGTGGAATGCACTGCCAGTGTACAATAGGGATGCCAACCTCAGCAAATATGTTCAAGTCAAGACTAAAAACCCATCTTTTTAATATTGCTTTTAAATGACTAAATAATTAAATTATGATTATATAATGATTAAATCATTTTGAGCTGCAACATTTGCAGGAAAATTGCTATACAAATAAAAGTTATTATTATTATTATTACTAAAACCCTGCGCACGCATTAGAGCGGTGCACGCATGTACAGTATAGCTGTTCAGTCCAATTACAATGTTTACCAATAGTCTAGTTATAGCCTACCCGAAATAAAAACGGCCAAATACCGGTACACAAAAAATGTATAAAGGATTTGTTCGTTTTTTCTCTACTGTACTAATAGGCATCTTTAGCCACCGTGTCAATTAGAGCAGTAGCCTCGTTTTTTAGCTGCAGGTTCTGCCACACTTGCATGTGTCGAGGCTGTCTTCCATAGGGAGAGGAGACCAGGTTTCCTTTACCAGTCAGTTAACTCTGCAAAAGTATGGCCCACACATCTGTTGCCCAGCGGCAATGCCTCAAACACACCCAAGTAAATCTCAACCTCAGACTCTTGGAAAACAGGGACCAATGAAATGTGTTAACTCACATCAAAACCTGAGGATCACTGCCCGCCAGCGTTAGATCCCATCGCTTATGGCGTATTCCTACACTAGCAATGTAGCCTTCAATGGCTAGGCTAGGCTAAAAACAAGTAGCCTAGTAGCCCAACTGTAAACACAAGTTGAATGACATCACTCCGCTCCACAGCAACCCCCCCCCCGCCCCCCCCCCCCCCCCTCCAAATATATTCTCATCGGATCCACACGATTCAGGTAGGTCACCTATTTTGGATTCAAAACGGCGAATTTCGCCGAAAGGTGAGCGATTATCATGCCTGACAGACACAGAGACAGAGACAAACAGAGAGACAAACAGAGACAGAAAGACAGACAGACACAAAGACAGACAGACAGACACAGATACACACATTCAGCCAGCCAGCCAGAGAGCCAGCCAGCCAGACAGACAGACAGAGGCAACCAACCAGAGAGCCAGACACAGAGACACACATTCAGCCAGCCAGCCAGCCAGAAAGCCAGCGAGACAGCCAGACAGAGAGCCAGCCAGCCAGACAGACAGAGAGCCAGCCAGCCAGCCAGACAGACAGAGAGCCAGCCAGCCAGCCAGCCAGCCAGACAGACAGACAGAGAGCCAGCCAGCCAGACAGACAGAGAGCCAGCCAGCCAGCCAGACAGACAGAGAGCCAGCCAGCCAGCCAGACAGAGAGGCAGCCAGCCAGAGAGGCAGCCAGCCAGCCAGACAGACCTTGTATATGAGCAGCAGCTTGCCGTCCAGCCCGGGGGTGGAGTAGAGGTGGTACTCAGGCAGATCCCAGCTGTTCTTGTGGCAGTAGAAGTCCAGCAGGGAGACGGCAGAGCAGAACTGGCCTGGCTTCAGAGAGTGGAGGCTGGTGGGAGTCAGGCTGGCCCCGGGGATGAAGGGATACACACATCTCTCCAGGTCCACCCCTCCTCCTCCCTCTCCTCCTCCTCCTCCTCCTCCGATGAAAGGACTGCCCAGGCGGTGAGGCATGCTGAAAGGCCGAAGTGGGGTCCCCCCCTCCATCCCCCCTCCTCCTCCTCCTCCCATCCCTCCATCCTCTCGGTAGAGGAAGCCCACTCCTCGTCCTCCTCCTCCTCGTACTTCTCCTACTCCGTTCCCCACATCGCCGTACGGCCCCACGACTCCTCCTCCGACTCCTCCACCCCCTGCGACCCCCGTGTAGCCACGGTTACCGAAGCAGCGGCGGGTGCCACCGGCGCCATCTCTGCTGACGGGCTTGGCCAGGGTGACCTCCACCACGGCTCCGTCGATGAGCGCCCCGTTCATGTGGTGCAGCGCGGCCAGGGCGTCCTCGCGGCTGTGGTAGTGGACTAAGGCGTAGTCCTTCTTGACGTGCTTCTTGACGCGCTCCACGGCGCCCGGCTTGAAGCGGGAGAACTCCAGGCGCAGGGCGTCCTCCGACGTGGCCACCATCAGGTTGCGGACGTAGAGGACGCGCATGTGCAGCATGGCCTCCTCGTCCACGTCCTTCTCCGCCCAGTACGCCCGGATGGTGTGGCCCCACAGCTGGAAGGTGCCTGGAGGGTGGGGGGACACACACAGGGAAACACACACATGAACACACACACATGAACACATGAACACAGGGAAACACACACAGGGAAACACACACATGAACACATGAACACATGAACACACACACATGAACACAGGGAAACACACACATGAACACATGAACACAG
>NC_137678.1:46381291-46388791 GCF_963989245.1 Nansenia antarctica
ACACAGACACAGACACAGACACAGACACACAGACACAGACACAGACACACACACACACACACACTCTCGCACACGCACACACACACACACACACACACAGACACAGACATACACACACACACACACACACTCTCCTCTCGCACACGCACACGCACACACACACACACACAGACACAGACACAGACACACACAGACACACACACACACACACACACACACACACACAGACACACACACAGACACAGACACAGACACACACACACACTCTCACTCTCACTCTCTCTCTCACACACACACACACACACACACACACACACAGACACACACACAGACACACACACACACACACACACACACACACACACACCTGGAGGAGGTCCACCGAACTTCCTCTGTCCGTTCTCCTGGACCATGTCGTAGCCGGTCTTGTCCATCAGGTCCAGCAGCGCGTCGTGGGTCGAGCATCTCTCCGTCATCTCATCACCGCTGTCCCCGTCCATCACTACCTTTACTCCCTAACTACCGACGGGAATGACCGGAGGAATAGTTTTCAGCGGTGTGTTAAACATTCACGTTCATGTCGACGTTTAGATATTAGCTACCTAACTAGCTACTACCGGCTACAGGCATGTCCACACAGTCCACTCACAAAGCGAACGGTTCATGTGGTTAGCTTAGCAATATCTGATTGACCTGCTTATCGACATGGTTTATACTACTAGTCATGTGATTACCGTGTTAAACTACAGTAGGTTAAAACTGTTCTAATAGTTATAACATAAGTAGTTACCGTGTTAAACTACAGTGTATGTGATTACGTACACTAGCTTATAACAGTTATAACATAACTAGCTAGGCAGATGGCTAGGGTTATGTGGTTACCTTGTTAATAACTACAGTAGCTTAATATAACTGTTAATAACTCGTCATTATAACACAACTAGCTAGCTAGGTCGCTAGCGTCATCTCCGGTGCTCCGGCGGGAATATGCGACACGACCTGGCTTTCTGACTAAAACTATCTCTGGATGAACCTCATGAACAGCTATCTACTTACCACAGTTAGGTTAACTCTTATGTGATCTGTTATATATATTAACTCTATATAATACGTACTTTAAAAGACAACAGTTGTCTAATTTGAGCAGAAACTTACGTTGAGCAGAAGACAGACGTCAAACTCACGTCAGTCGCCGAGTGCTCGAGACGTCCTGGACGCGATTCAGCCAATCAGCGTGTGTTTGGAGTCAAAAAGGCGGGACAATTACTTTCAAACAATAATAATAATAATACGGTAATAACCTTTATTTGTCTAGCACTTTTCCTGCAAACGTTGCAGCTATGCAACGTATACAGTTATTCAGTTATGAATAATGACCAACAATCAATCAATAAATATCTATTCACACACAGAAAACCTTGACAAATGCTTTATTTTATTCACATAAATCCATAATTTCATGCCAACATTATACATCTTAAACAGTACGTGGTAATTAATATGCCTATAATGTAGGCTTACACATTGCGTAGTAGCTTAGTTAAGTGAAATAAATTGAAGACATTACATTCTGCAGTGACGCATGACGCAGTGACGCGGTAACGCGAGTGGACGTATGGAAGGCCATGCCCACATAAAACGGCACGTCTCCACACGTTGCCTCTAGGCGTCAATTCCACACGTCGATTTTTCCATATGGACGGAGGAGCAGAGGTGCGGGAGGTTTGAAGAGTTGTTTTGCTTGTTGTTTATTTTGTCCTAAACCATGGGTCCTAAGAAGGCACTGACAACCGAAGAAGGCGATGAAATCAAGAAGTCACTGGATTTCTTGACAGAGGAGATTTCCACTGTCAAACTGCAGCAGAAAGCCATCTTGGACCTGGTGGAGGAGGTGAAGGCTCTCCGCCTCCAGAACGCTGAGAAAGACCAGCGTCTGTCTGGGGCACCTGGAGAACAGAGTGCATGCGGATCTGGAGCAGGACACCAGGATGAACGATGTGATTGTGACTGGGATCCGCATCAAACCCCGGTCATACGCTCGGGCGGTGACCGCTGACAACGGGGGGGAGCCCGGTGAGCAGGATGTCAGCTCCGCGGAGCAACAGGTAGCTGCCTTCCTCCAGTCCAAGGGGATTGTAGTGAACTGCGACAACATCGAGGCATCATGCCACCCTCTGCCCCGGAGAAACGACGGCGACAATCCGGCAATCATCATTATGAGATTCACCAACAGAAAATACAAAACTGCACTGCTAAAACAAGGAAGGAAACTGAAAGGAACAAACGTCTTCATAAACGAACATCTGACAAAACGAAACGGCGACATCGCCAGAAAAGCACGCTACCTGAGAAAACAGGGTAACATTCAAAATACCTGGACCACAAACTGCAAAATCTTCATTAAACTAAACGGAACGCCGGAGCAAGCCAACATATTGGTCATCAGAAGCATCGAGGAACTGGACAATTACTAACGATCATCATAAACCGGACTGTAAGGTAATTCACAACACACAACCATGACACTGCCTGACTTAACTCATTCATCTACATCTGGAGACACTAGTGACATAACTCCAGTGGCGGCTGGCCGATAGAGGGCGCTGGGGCGCCGCCCCCACCTTCACTTCCTCGTTGCGATTTGTAAAAGTTTTTTTTTTAAATAAACATTGTTTATTCACAAAATGCGGCTGATATTCTGTCGGCGCCTATCAGCATTCATTAAAAATCCTCCAATACAATAAACATTTTTATCTCTGTGTGTGTGTGTGTGTGTGTGTGTGTGTGTGTGTGTGTGTAAAACTCACTGTTAAAATACATAGGGAGAGAATGCGGGGCGCCGTGTCAATGCAAGTCTATGCCAGGACGAATACTTTTCGTTTACACGTGAGCTGTAGCAGCGCTCCAATTGGCTGTCTCTATTTCTTGGCCAGGACGCACATTTGTGCGCCCTGGCCAAGAAATCTCCGGTTGTATTGCAGACAATGCATTATGCTGAGGACTCCCGACTTCCGGTTTTCCGGACTTCGGGCTTCCGGAGTATTTTAAATGAACATTCGTAATGTCTGTCTCTGATGTTCATGGTCAATTAAATCAGCCTATTTTGTGCAACTAATAATGTTCCTGCTAATGGGTTAACCAAGCAGCCTTGCACCTAACGTGCAAGCACCTATCTTCGAACTATTCATAGCAATATGCGCGGGGCAAGGCGGCGGTACTCATGTTCTGTCATCAAAGGTAAGAGTTGGTTTTCTTTAACTCAGCTGATGCATTGTTGTGTTTCTGACATGGTCTGGTTGTGTTTCTGACATGGTCTGGTTGTGTTACAGACATGGTCTGGTTGTGATACAGACATGGTCTGGTTGTGTTTCTGACATGGTCTGGTTGTGTTTCTGACATGGTCTGGTTGTGATACATCATTGAATGTGTTGACCTGCTGTGATGTGTTGACCACCATCACTCTCCATCATCCTCCATCATGTGTCTATGAAATAGATAGTTACTGTACTACTGACTGCAGCATTAATCTCTGCTCATTGATGTAGCCATGTCACACAGACACATAGTACACATATTCATCTGCTACCTTTATTAACCTGAGTGTAGCTGTGAGGCCTGTACTAGCCTTGTTGACTAGACTTCCTCCTTGTCTGACACTGGGTATTGGACCGTACCGACGTCCATAGACCGGTCACTCTTCCACCTCAGTGTCTGTAGTTGACAGGGTAACTTCTCCATGGCCCACACGGTCATTTTAAGGGTGAAAGTTGAAATTATACAATGGTTGTAATGCCAGTGCGTGTTTTATGCGCGTGCACGCGAAAAAAAATCGTGCACGCGAAAAAAAATTCGCGCGAAAGAGGACCTCCCCGCCACACTGCTGTGCCCCACCCAAATTTTGGGCCACCAGCCGCCACTGCATAACTCAATGTATTACTGATCATGGGGAACTGGAACTGAGAACATTTCAATACACGGACCATAATTTACTAGACTTGGAAAATGATATAGATCCGGAGAATAATTTCTTCTACAACATCAACGACAACTGCAGCTACTACACAGATGAACAGTACGACCAGACCATTAAAACGGACAGCAAATTATCAATAATCCATTTCAATAGCAGAAGCCTGTATGCCAACTTTAATTACATCAAGGAATATTTAAATAAATTCACAAAACCATTCAAAATAATTGCCATCTCGGAAACATGGATCAATGCTGATAAATGAATGGATTTTGAACTGGATGGGTATGAAGTTAACTGTATAAATAGAAAGAATAAGAGTGGAGGAGGAGTGGCTTTGTATGTGGACAATAACTTGAATTACAAGGTGGTAGAAAGTATGACAACTGTGATTGACAACTTATTAGAATGCATAGCAATTGAAATATGTAAAGAAAAAAAAAGTAATAATTAGCTGTATATATAGAGCACCAGGCTCTAGTGTTGAAGCATTTAACGACTGGATAGAAAAAATGTTTTCAAAAAGTTATCTTCATCTGTGGTGATTTCAACATTGATCTGCTAAATCCAAACAAGCACAAAATGACGGATGAATTTATTAATACAATGCACAGTATGAGTTTATATCCAAAAATCACCAGACCCAGCAGAATCACACCCCATTGTGCCACTTTAATCGATAACATATTCACCAATGACATTGAAAACAATACAGTGAGCGGTCTATTAATCAACGATATTAGTGACCACCTACCAGTTTTTACAGTCTAGGACTGCAATTACAAGAGAAATCAGCCAGATGAAAACCTAAAATACAGACGAGTGAGGACAGAGGAAACCATGAATGCATTAAAGAATGACTTACTAGCACAGCATTGGGAAATTGTATATAAAGAAAATGATACTGACAATGCATATGAATCATTTTTAAGAATATTCACTTCATTATATGAGAAAAACTGTCCATTAAAACAATATAGCAGAAAACAAAAATACACAGACCGACCATGGATCATAAAGGGACTACAAAATGCCTGTAAAAAGAAAAATACACTTTATAGAGAATTCATAAAACAAAGAACTAAAGAGACAGAAAATAAATATAAAAAATATAAAAATAAGTTAACAAATATTATAAGGGTATGTAGGAAGGAATATTATAGCAAAATATTGAATATTAACAAAAACAATATTAATAGGAAGAAGGGCTTTGACAGTTGTTGTTTTCACAGATTATTTGTTTATTTACATTATCTGTTTTCTATTGTTGGTCAATATGTAAATATGTAAATACATTTGATTTAATTAAAAAAAAAAATAATATTAATATTGAAGTCAACTGCAGATTATTAATTATTAATCTCTGATTATTGGAGAAGGGGTAGGATTAAATAAGCTTATGCTTCTTCCTACTCCTTTTCGGAGATGTTAAGTAAATAGTGTTTTTTGTTTTGTATTGTTTTTTCTTGTTTTTGTTTTGTTTTGTTTTTTCTTGTTTTTGTTTTGTCTTTTGTTATAACTATTTCTTTCTACACATGTTCGAAATAAAGCTTTCATTCATTCATTCATTCATTCATTCATTCATTCCAACAGACACCGGGCCACGGCCACAACGCAGGCGAGGTCGCCGGGGAGGCGTACGTGAACGCCTCCGTCGGCGAAACAACAAACCTGCCGTCAATAATCCTCAGCAATGTGCGGTCCCTGCTGCCTAAAATGGACGAGCTACGTGTCAACATGAAGGGCTGCTTTGAATACCGAGAGGCGAATCTCTTAGTTCTGACCGAGGCGTGGCTCCACCAGGGAATCCCAGACTCGCTGATCAACCTGGATGACTACTCGTCCCGCTGCAGCTGGGAAAGGACACGGCGGGGGGCTGTGTGTGTACGTGAGTGACCGGTGGAGCAGCCAATGCACAGTGAGAGACACCGTATGCACTCCAGACGTCGAGCTGCTTTGTCTGTCCCTGAGACCCCACTATCTACCACGGGAGTTCGGTAACATCATCATAACCGCCGTCTATGTACCACCCAGCGGACATGCAGGCAGAGCAGCCGCCCGTGTTGCGGAATGTGCCCATGAACAGCTGCAGCGCACACCGGGAGCGCCGATCTTCTTCCTGGGTGATGTAAACCACTGCAAGTTAGAGACTAGCTACCTGGCTTTGAACAATATGTGAAATGTAATACCCGTAATGACAAGATCCTAGATAAATGCTATGGAAATGTAAAAAATGCATATGTAGCCAAATCAAAACCTCCCCTCTCAAACTCAGATCACAACATTGTACATTTAATCCCTTCGTACAAATCTGTCTTTAAATCAAGCAAACCTGAATGTAAAACGGTCAATGTGTGGTCGCATGATGCTACTGAGACACTTAAGGGTAGCTTTCTGTGCACAGACTGGTCCATATTCCACGCACTAGAGCTGGATGAGGCCACTTTTACCATAACAGACTATATAAGATTCTGTGTTGACAATGTTGTCCCAAAGAAGGAAATAGTAGTTTATCCTAATAACAAACCATATATCACAAAATAAATCAAAGATTGCATAAATAGGAAAAAACAAGCATTCAGAAATAAGGACAGGGCAGGACTGTCAGTGGTCCAGAAAGAACTAAAACAACTGCTTGTTAGTGCAAGGAAAAAACACAGGGACACAATGGAACAAAGTTTTTGACTTCCAACTCTAAAAAACTATGGGACACAATGAAATCAGTGACCAACATGAACCCAACAAAAAGACAGATCATGACCCTAGACGAACAACAAAAAGAAAACGAGCTGAATGACTTCTACCTGAGGTTTGACACACGGAACTCTCAGGAGTGTGACCGTGTGTTGCAGACCCTGCCAGAGACTGATGCCAACTGCTGGTTGGAGGTAAATCCTACCAGCATTCAACGTCACTTTAGCAGGGTGTCTACCAACAGGTCCACAGGTCCAGACGGTCTATCAGCTTCTCTTCTCAAAAACTGTGCAGAAGAACTAACAACAGCATGGTGTCCGCTATTTGAAAAGTCCCTGAATACCGAAGTTCCAGCTCTGTGGAGGAAGTCAATTATAATCCCTGTGCCGAAAAAACCTCGTGCCATGGAGAATAATGACTTCCGACCCATTGCTCTAACTTCCATTGTGATTAAATGTTTTGAACGATATGTACTGTCTCTGCTTAGAAAACACATTGACCCACTGCTAGATGTTTTTCAATTTGCCTATAAACAGAACCGTAGCACGGAGGATGCTATTCTCTATATCACACATTCTGTATCCAAGCACCTCGAGAACAAAAAGGCCTATGCCCGAATTATGTTTGTTGACTTTAGTTCCGCCTTTAATACGGTACAACCCCACGAGGTGGAGGAGGCTCCAAAACAAGAAATAACAAGTGTTATAACAGTTACAACAGTGTTATAACAGTTACAACATTGTTACAACAGAGTTACAACAGTGTTATAACAGTGCCACATGTTCAACTCTCCAAAAACATCAGACGAAAAAAACTCACACACCTGGTTAGCACAG
>NC_137678.1:46393791-46421291 GCF_963989245.1 Nansenia antarctica
CAGTCAAATTAAAACAGTTCAAGTTTCATTGTTCCCCTAGACTGGGATCCATTAAGTGCTTTTGATTTTTTTTGATTTTTTTTTGAAGTTTGAATTTCTTTATTAGGATTAAACCCCTTGAGATGCATCATCTCGTTTTCGAGGGGGTCCTAACATAAATGACAAACATTACATTACAACAGAAGCAGACAGGTAACAGTACAGTTTACAATACAACACACAGACAATAGACAACAAACAACAAAAAACACGAAAACACACACAAATAAAAATTATGAAAAACATTTCAACCACAGAACAGCTAGTAAACAGAGGGCGATTGGATCTAGAATACAAAGAATGAATACACATTATGTGATATAAGAAATGTCATAAAGGAATCAAGTAACGTAAGTAACAGCTTCAATGAAAACAAGAACATTGCAACTCAAAGTGGGAGGATAGGGCGTTTTTAAACCTACCTAAAGATGAAATTGATCTAATGTCTGGAGGCAGGTTATTCCAGTCTACTGGGCCTTTGAACATAAAAGCTCTTTTCCCTACTGTTTTCTTTGCATGGGGGACAGAAAAGTAAAGCTGCGAGGAGTGCCTAAATTGATAATTTGAAATAAAAGGAACAAGATACTGTTTTAAATAATAAGGATAGTTTAAATAAATACATTTAAATAGAATTTGAAGCCAGTGAATTTGTCGTCTAATATTTATGGATGGTAATTTGAGTGCTTGATACATTGTACAGTGGTGAGTATGAAAGGGACAGCCAAGGACAAATCTGCACATTCTATTGTAAGCAGTGTTGAGAGGAGCCAGGTCAGATTTTGAAGCAGTTTGGTATACCACATCACAGTAGTCCAGAATTGGGAATATAAGTTGGGTTACCAGTTTTTTTCGGACACTGTGTGTAAAGCAGTTCCGAGAGCGATATAGGACACTGATTCCAAAGTTAACTTTACGTAACACATGCTCAATATGAAGTTTAAATGAAAAATTGGTGTCCAGCCATAGACCGAGATATTTAATATTGTCAACTTGATGAAGGGGAGTACCATCTTTACAGGTTATTACACAGGAGCCGGGTTTAGACTACTAAGTAGCTTTTTTTCTTTGTCAGAGGTCTTATCCAGCCAATTTTTATTAAAATCACCCAATAGTACTATTTCATTTCTAGAAGAGGCAGTTAAAGGAGTCAGCAGGTGAAGAGGGAGGTCTATATATGCTACCAATAGTTACATATTTATTTACATGGAGAATAACCTTAACGAAAACACATTCAAAATGAAGAGGCTCGATTGTAGGTATAATTAACTCAGATACGAGGTCAGAGGAAACATAAATTGCGACACCTCCTACCCTGGAACACCTATCCGACCTATATAAAACATAATTTGAGAGATTCATTTCATTATTTAAGATGTTACTATTCAGCCATGTTTCGGAGAGTGTGATGACATTAGGCTTGTGTAGAACAACCCATGCACGAAGTAAATCAATTTTGGGCAGAAGACTCCTAATATTCAAATGGATTATTTTTAATCCTTTAACATCATCCAGTTTGGTTGGGCCAACTAACAAAGATACTGTCACTAATAAGACATAGGTTCAGAAGTATTAAGATCAAGAAGAAAATAATGTGGTTGTAAGAGTTAAAGAGTACAATGACATCACACACACAGCACACATACATACAGAAAATGACATCACACACACAGCACACATACATACAGAAAATGACATCACACACACAGCACACATACATACAGAAACACAAAGAACACAAAAAAACAGACCCATCAAGAACGACCCATCAACCCCGGGCACAGTAACCCAGAGCATTCCAGTGAGTAAACAGAACTGTTGGTGAAAGTCACCTATTAAACTCAAGGCTCAGTCTGCCTTAATAGAAAAAAAATAAGAAGAGAGAACATAGCTCAAACAAGAGTATTTAATATGTTATAAGCAGTGTTAAACACCGACCACTTGGGGCAGTAGAGAGTAGGCCTACACTTGTGAGGCTCTAACAAGTAAAATAAGAAATATAACAGGCTCGATAGTATAGTGATGAAACAGTCAGATTAGCACAGGCAAAGTGTAAATAAACAAGAATAACTCAGAGCTCATACCTGTTGCATCACCAACTATAAACAAAAATAGAGTAGTCAAACTTCACCCGTATTAGAGGCATCGCAGTCGCGTCTCAGTAGGTTTTCATTGACTCCGGAGACGTTGGCGCTGACATGAAGGTGTCTTCAGCAAGTCGGTGACAGCTGAAACGCTGTTGTTTCCCTTCAACAGTAACACACAACGTGCAGGGATACCTAAAAAAGTATTTCATATTGAGATCGCGCAGTCTGCGTTTGACTGGATCAAAGCACCGGCGTTTCTTCATCAGCTCAGCACTGAAGTCAGGATAGATGGAGATGCGTGATCCGTTGTGTTCCAGTTTATTCTTCTCCCTGGCAAGGCGTAGGATTTTCACCTTGTCCTGGAAGTTCAGCATCTTGACCAGGATTGCCCTGGGTTTGTCACTGCCGCTCTGACGAACAGTGGGCGAACGGTGTGCCCTCTCAATGATCGGCGGAGTGGAGAAATTCTCTTGATCCAGGAGTTGCGGGATCAATCGGGACATGAAACCGATCATATCCCCACTTTCTGCGGTCTCCTGGACTCCAATGAAACGGAGATTGGAGCGTCGGCTCCGGTTCTCCAGGTCGTCGACCTTGTCTATCAGGTAGGAGTTGACTTTCTCGAGTTGTTGAATCCGAGTAACTGCATCGATAACATTTTCCTCATTGGCCCCGACGCGCTGCTCCAACAGTTCAACTTGCTCTCCCAAAGTTGTCAGGGAGTTCTCTATCTTGAGAAGACTACTTTGAATGGGGTCAACTTTTGAATTAAAGTGCGCCAGCATGGCCGTCTTAGACTGTTGAATGGCATCCCACAAAGTTTGTAGTGAGATCTGGGCATTATCCATTGTAGCAGAGGCAACAAACTCAACTAGGCAACAAAATCAAATAGGCGGCAAACATAAAAATAGACTTAAGTCATAAATGAACGGATCAGAATAAAGGAGCTACTATATTAGAAGTAGGCAGACTTGAGCTCGAGACGCGTTCACTCACGATGCGGCCATCTTGTGGCTGGTAACAAAATAAAAATAAACAATAAACAAAAAGACATTGCCTGGATGGCTGCTCATGGTTGTCTCCCCATAGGGAATTCTTGCATAGGCTGCACATAGCAAAAACTGAGAGCTGCCCCCACGGATGCACGGACACAGAACACATTAACCACCTGTTCTGTGAGTGCTCTGTTGTTACGGTCTCCTCCCTCCACTGCTGTCTTGTTCTGATTGTGTTGCAGGATGGCAGTGGGGAGAGGAGGCCTGATTGGCTGATGTAGCACACCTGTGCCTATATAGGTTGACTTGGAGAAGGGTCCAGCTGCAGCTGGAATGTGGGGCCGAAAGGAATGTGGGGCCGAATGGAATGTGGGGCCGAATGGAATGTGCCTGTGTGTTGATTGCTATCTGCGCATGCGCTTAGCACGAGCGAGCCTGTGTGTTGATTGCTGTCAGGGAAGTTGTCTTGGTGAACGTTTGAAGACATCAGTCAGTTATTATCTACCGAGAGATTCAGATTTAGATTACTGCCATGGCTCACTACAGAGTAAGTAGAAACTAACCCTAACGTGCTATGTATATGTATGTATGTATATGTATATGTATATATAACAGTCGTGTGTTACAGTTTATTACGACAGAAAGCACATACGGAGGTAGCAAGATGGCCTAAATATAGCAACATTGAACAGCCTCTGAAAGGTATAAATGACTTTAATATCGTGTATAACGTTCATAATATCGTGTATAATGTTCATAATATAGTGCTTAATGTCCACATTGTCGAGTGTAATGACTATTTATCGTGTATGAGGCCACGACAAAGCTAGCTTGGTGAAAACGGAAGTAGTTAGGATGAAGGCGCGGCCTACAAACAATGCAACATTGAACAGCCTCTGAAAGGTAATAAATGACTTTAATATCGTGTATAACGTTCATAATATCGTGTATAACGTTCATAATATAGTGCTTAATGTCCACATTGTCGAGTGTAATGGCTATTTTGTCATATATGAGTAGAGATGCTCCGATCTGATCGGCGCCGATCGGTATCGGCCGATATGGCCTTGATCGGTTTTGATCGGAGTTCTCAAAACGGCCGATCAAACACGACCGATCAGTTTACAAAATGGCGTCGCCAGTCTGGAAATATAGCATACAACAACTATTAGCGCGCGAGTTTTAGGTCTTCCTCTGTGCACCTTGCACAAGTGTAGATAGCGAGTGACTTTTCAGCATAGCAGGACATATTTTAGATGATAAGAGGAACAGGCTGAGTGCCAAAAACGCTGAGATGCTTGTATTTCTCAAGGCTAATCTTTATTTATTTTATTTATGGACTTTATTGTCATTATCTTATTATTAATTTTTAATTAGAATAATTATATATAATAATAATAATTATTATTATTACTATTATTATTATTATAATCATTATAAATAATTATTAATCTGCCAGTGATGCTGCTTAAGAAGTAAGGTTTGAGTCTGAAATCTCCTTAGGTGCAATGTTTTGTTTTTTTGTTTTATTGATTATTGCTGACTTGCTGTCTTATCTCCTCCTAAATATGACTTATTTTATATTTGGCTATAGCCTGTTTATGTTGCAGTTTAGTTTGGGTATGTTTATTGTTCCTCAGGAAAGCTACTGTATACTATAAGCTCCAAGTTCTCTAAGAGCCCCTAGTTCCTCTCATTCGAGTGGAATGTTGCACATTTGATGTGACAGTGTACATTTTATTTTATTATGATTTTTTTTTTCACATTTTATTTGTTTTTCCTGAAGTAAGCTACAGGGTGTTGTGAATTCAATAAAACAGATGGTTGTCAATTCATGATACTTTCTCATCTCCTAATTTCATTTGAATACTTAATATACAATGTCAATGGTGTTAAGAATAATTAAAAACATAAATAATGCTACACAATAAATAGAATGCTTCAATTGCCATTTTCGACGCTGTGATCGGTGATCGGTGATATCGGATCGGCAGATCACTGATTCCAGTGATCGGTGATCGGTGATCGGCACCAAAAACCCTGATCGGAGCATCTCTATATATGAGGCCATGACTGAGCTAGCGCAGCGCTAACGGAAGTAGCAAAATGGCGTCACGGCTGCAAACATTGCAACATAAAACAGCCTCTGGAAGGAATAAATGACTTTAATATCGTTTATAACGTCCATAATATCGTGTATAAGGTCCATAACATCATGTTTAATGTCCACATTGTCGAGTGTAATGGCTATTCTATCGTGTATAATGTCTGAGAGACAGTGCTAGTCATGAGCTATTATTTATCATCTATCATATATGTTAGTACCTATCATCTGTCATCTATCATCTAACATTACCATCTATACTATCTATCATCTAACAGTATCATCTATCATCTACTATTTATCATCTAACATTTTCATCTATACTATATCATCTAACAGTATCATCTATCATCTACTATTTATCTTCTAACATTATCATCTATACTATCTATCATCTAACAGTATCATCTATCATCTACTATTTATCATCTAACATTATCATCTATACTATCTATCATCTAACAGTATCATCTGTCATCTACTATTTATCATCTAACATTATCATCTATACTATCTATCATCTAACAGTATCATATATCATCTACTATTTATCATCTAACATTATCATCTATACTATCTATCATCTAACAGTATCATCTATCATCTACTATTTATCATCTAACATTTTCATCTATACTATATCATCTAACAGTATCATCTATCATCTACTATTTATCTTCTAACATTATCATCTATACTATCTATCATCTTTTTTTTTGTAAGATTTTATTTTCATTTTCCATTTTCTTTTTACACAAAACATTATACACACATTACTTGACAAACATCACAATACATCACAACTTGACAAACACCACAACACATCTCAAATTGACATACATCACAACGCATCACAGCTTGACATACCTCACAACACATCACAACTTGACATACATCACTACACATCACAACTTGACATACATCACACACATCACAGCTTGACATACATCACAACACATCACGACTTGACATACATCACAACACATCACAACAACTTGACATACATCACAACACATCACAACTTGACATACATCACCACACCTCACAGCTTGATATACATCATAACACATCACAACTTGACAAACATCACAACACATCACACCTTGACAAACATCACAACACATCCTAACATCCCAAAGCCCCACTTTTTTTTTTTTTTTAAACCGTCTAAAGTCTATCCCAGTTTACCCCCTATACTTTATCTAACTAATAATTCTAATGCATACTCAAATTAATCTCTTAGTACTATGTTTCTTGCACTATCTTTACGTCTTAGCTAAGGCCTTCACTATCTCTCCCCATATCTTTTCAAACTGATCTTTCTTATTATTGTCTATGGCTAAATTCTTCTCTATATTGGTATAATAAAGAATTTCGTTTTTCCATTGTTGTAGTGTTGGAGGTTTAATTGATTTCCAACTTCCAAGTATTAGTTTTTTAAATATAATTGATGAGTACATAATTATCCACCCCCTAGGGTATCTTACTGTGGCTACATCCTGGAAAAGACAGATTGAAGGATCAAATTTGAATCTTTCCTTATGTACCCCTGAGAGCCAATGTTCTATGTCAACCCAGGTTTTCTGTACTCTGGGACACTCCCAGAATGCGTGTATTAGTGAGTCTTTTTTTCCACACTTTAAACAGTTATCTGATACATTACTATAATACTTATGGATTTTATCTCGCGTGTGGTAGACTCTATACATTATTTTATATTGGATTAAACGTAGATTTTCATTAACTGTCATGTCATTTGTAGTATTCCAACACTCTTTCCATTTTAAACCTATATCTGTTCTTCCTAGGTCTCGATTCCACATCTCAATCCTACTTTCTAACAGTTTTTCAGCTACATAGGACTTCTGTAGAGTTCTATAAATTTTACCTATCAAATTCTTATCAATTTCTCCATCAAATATGATATCCTCAATTGTACTCTGCTGCCCAAATGATTTTAAATTAAAATTTAGATTTATGTAGCTTCTTAGCTGCATGTATCTGAAATATTCAGCGTTGGCCAACTTATATTTACTTTGGAAGTCGTGCCATGGAATAATGGTATCCCCTCCTACTAAGTCGTTTATAGTTTCTATTCCCCTTGTTCTCCATGTAGACCAATTTATTGTAGCATTCTGAAGAGCTATCCAAGGATTATTCCACAAAATAGTACTTTTTGGGATTGATATTGATTCTCCCAGTATCCTCTTAATTTTTTTCCATGACGTTTCTATATTATTTACAATAAAGTTTCCTTTTTTCTTAGTCTTATGTTCTGAAAATAAAAGAGTTAAGAGGTTTTGGGGATGTACACCTGAATCTTCAATGTGGATCCATTGTTCTTCTGCTGTGTGTTGGACTATATGCCTCAGATAGAACCCCTGGGCGGCCAGTTGGTATAGCTCCAAGTCTGGAAGGTTAAAGCCCCCCTCTGACATAGGAAGGTGTAAAATATTCCTTCTAATTCTGTGTGTTTTCCCTGCCCATATAAAATCTGTTATGGCTGAGTATACCATATTAAAGTACTTTTTGGGTGGAGTTATTGGTATAATTGAAAACAAAAAAAGAAACTTAGGAAGCCATGCCATCCTAAACAAGTTTATTCTGCCTGTCAGATTTATAGGAAGATTTTTCCATTTACTTAAAGTCTCTTTCATGTTATTGAGTAGTGGAATAAAGTTCTCTCTATAGATCTGAGTTTTTTTGTCACTAATTAAGCAACCTAAATATTTAATATTTTTTGTCCACTTAAATGGTAATTGTAATTCTGGGTTTATTCTTTTTTGTTTACCAATTGCCATTATTTCAGTTTTATCCATGTTTATTTTATATCCTGAGATATCCGAGAATTCAGAGAATATTTTTAACAAAGGGACTATAGATTTATCTATGTTCGTTAAATATAACAGAATATCATCCGCAAATAAATTTATCTTAAAGTTATTTTTGCCCACGCTTATGCCTGATACATAGGGATCTTGTCTAATTTTTTCTGCCAGTGGTTCTATTGCCAGAGCGAAAAGAAGTGGAGATAGGGGGCAACCTTGTCTGGTGCCCCTCTCTAAAGTAAATTCTGCAGATAATGTATTGTTAGTATATATTTTTGCTTTAGGATGTTTATATAGTAATTTTATAAAATGCTTCTAATACTTTAAATAAATAAGCCCATTCAACTCTATCAAAGGCTTTTTCCGCATCTACTGCCATTATTGATAGATCTATGTTATGCCTTTTTGCGTACTGTATAATATTAAAGCAGGTTCTTGTATTTGTTTGTAAATGTCTATTTTTAATAAACCCTGTTTGATTAATGTGGACTAACTCAGGTAGAACTGTTGCAATTCTATTACTTATGATTTTTGTTAGTATTTTATTGTCACAATTTATTAAGCTTATGGGTCGATAGTCTGAAGGTGACTCACCAGACTTTCCTGGTTTTAATATAACTGAAATAATTGTTTGATACATGGATTGTGGTAAAACCGATTTAAGAGACATATAGCTTATCATTTGCATGAACAATGGAGCAATTCTATGCCAGAAGGCTGAGTAGAACTCTATAGGGAATCCATCCATCCCTGGGGCCTTTTTACATGAAAATGTTTTTATAATTCCTAATATTTCCTCTTCTGTTATTTTCTTCTTTAATAATTCTTTTTTATCTGTTGAGATTTGTTTTAATTGTATGGAATCCAGAAAGGGGGATGTATTTGGTTCTTTTATTTCTGATTAAATACTATCTATCATCTAACAGTATCATCTATCATCTACTATTTATCATCTAACATTATCATCTATACTATCTATCATCTAACAGTATCATCTGTCATCTACTATATATCATCTAACATTATCATCTATACTATCTATCATCTAACAGTATCATATATCATCTACTATTTATCATCCAACATTATCATCTATACTATCTATCATCTAACAGTATCATCTATCATCTACTATTTATCATCTAACATTATCATCTATACTATCTATCATCTAACAGTATCATCTATCATCTACTATTTATCATCTAACATTATCAGCATACATATCAGTTCATCTCTCTGTCTACATACAGTTCATCTCTCTGTCTACATACAGTCCATCTCTGTCTACATCCAGTTCATCTGTGTCTACATACAGTTCATCTCTCTGTCTACATACAGTTCATCTCTCTGTCTACATACAGTCCATCTCTGTCTACATACAGTCCATCTCTGTCTACATACAGTTCATCTCTCTGTCTACATACAGTTCATCTCTCTGTCTACATACAGTCCATCTCTGTCTACATACAGTTCATCTCTCTGTCTACATACAGTCCATCTCTGTCTACATACAGTTCATCTCTCTGTCTACATACAGTCCATCTCTGTCTACATCCAGTTCATCTGTGTCTACATACAGTTCATCTCTCTGTCTACATACAGTCCATCTCTGTCTACATACAGTTCATCTCTCTGTCTACATACAGTCCATCTGTGTCTACATACAGTTCATCTGTGTCTACATACAGTTCATCTCTCTGTCTACATACAGTTCATCTCTCTGTCTACATACAGTTAATCTCTGTCTAGTTTAAAGTTCTGTTATATTTCAATTGCCTTAGTTATTAGATTAGATTCGATTCAAATGTATTGTCAATGTACAGTACAAGTACAGTACAGCGAAAAGATCTCGCTTAGGGCCACAAACGTCCTGTGTGTGTATGTGTTCCTCCTCATCACCCCGCTGTGTGTGTGTGTGTGTGTGTGTGTGTGTGTGTTTCTGAGTGTGCTGAAACAGTAGCAGTATCAGCACCAGCAGTAGCAGTATCACCACCAGCAGTAGCAGTATCACCACCAGCAGTAGCAGTATCACCACCAGCAGTAGCAGTATCACCACCAGCAGTAGCAGTATCACCACCAGCAGTAAGTTTGGCATGTAACCGGAGTGCAAATATAACTATTATGTTATATTAACTATTACTATTATAACATATACTATGTATGTGCAGGTATGTACAGATGGTAAATAAGAGGAATGGTCTCGCTTAGGGCCACAAAAGTCCTGTGTGTGTGTATGTGTTCCTCCTCATCACCCCGCTGTGTGTGTGTGTGTGTGTGTGTGTGTGTGTGTGTCAACATTATGAATAAAATTGCCTTCCGCTTTGTCTGTTCCAGTACACCCTGTCCCTTGTCCTGAACACAGGGTTTGAGTTCCATGTGGTAAGTTAGAATACCATTTAACCACAGAACAATTAGGCTAGTTAAAATAATGTTTATGTTGCACCATACTATTCATCTCGAAGAGAAGGAATACATTATGGACAAAAGATTATCCGGGTCGCTGTAATTTATTTCAGACGGACATGCCTCGGATCCGCAAGTGGTGGTGTCTCTTTCTCATGGAGCGTTTCAAAATACAAGGGTATGACAGCCCTGACCAATATGTGTATTCATTTTGGTAACACTTAATGTATAGGGTCACTGGCAGAAGATGTAAAACATCTGAAACTTAATGGAGCATTTGTTGGATGCATAAGTTAACACCCACATTCTATCAGTATAACATCATTAAAAAGATATTGGAAAAAGCCCAGGCATCAAGGCCATAGCCTTTTGCTATCCAATACTTAAAATTTATTTTGTTGTTTGAAAGGTATGGCCAGGTGTTTGCCTTTTGGACCAATGAGGCCAGAGGGTTGCTTAAGGGTAACCATAACCCGGTCTACAGAATCCCAAGCGGGAGGGCCAGCACGACAAAACTTCCAGCCCATGTCCGGTGAAGATATTGAAAGGTATTTTTTGGGTTGATTTTTGGTGCCGGCTTTGCTGTGGTAAAAATGGTAGCGGGTGCGTGGGTCAAGGAGAAATCTGAAAAGAGTGAGGTCCTGCCAGACCTGCAGTTCATCGCCAGATCGTAGCCTTATGTTCACGGTACTATCTTGCTCCTTGTGTTTTTCTAGTAACCTGCCTTCTTTCCAAACCCTGCCTTACCCCGTTTGTGTTCTCTCCCAAGATTCCCACGGACCCTCCCTCGCGTCTCCCCGGCCCCGGCTCTCGCATTTCCAAAGGCTCTGTACCCTGATGGATGTATACTGACGGAGCTGCCATTGTACACTCAACCAACCAAGTGTCCACATTTGTCGAACATAGCAGCAGTGTATTCATGCCTTGGCTAGAGCACAAGTTGAAAGAGCTGTCAGAGAGCCCCTTGACAGCACAAACTGGTCTATTGTGATATACGTCTCCTTCCTGACTTTATAGTTTTTGTTTTACATCTTGTGTGCTTGTTAGTGCTCTAGCCACACAGAAAGACACTGCTGCCATATTAACCAAAGGTGGAAACTGTTGTATCCTACTGACTCACCTGCCAGTGAGGACGCAGAGACTTTACCACTGTGCCACCAGAGCGCCCATTTTTATTCTTATATTTTGTTCTGTTATTAGTCTCTGTGGAGCATTGTGGGAATATTTTTTTATTTTAAGTGTACAATTTGTATGTATATACTGTATGTACACCTGTACATTTGATGTGTGCCTTTTCCTGCACCTTTACACTGCTGCATTGTTATTTTCATTGTATTTTTATTATCTTGTTGTAATATTGTTTTTAATAAATTTGTCAAAATATATATTGTCTATTTTCATCCTGGTAAAACTTAAGACGTGTAAAATGTTATACCCAATTTTTATTTTAGGTGTGTTTACAAGAATTAACACGGTATCCCTCTATCTATTCAACCCTACCTCCTTCCTAGCTGCCACGGATTGTCAATAAAAGAAATAAACAAATAAACCTGTTCCGTCCTCTGACCTTTTAAAAGTAGACAATCTGGTTTAGGCAACTTAGATTACAAGTCAGTTTTGGGAAAAGTAAGTGAACACAGAAGAGCACAGCTTGTGATAACGGCTGCAGTGACTACTTATGAGTTTTATATTGTTAATATATTGTGTGAGCAAAAAGAAAAGAAAAATACATTTTATGAAGTATAGTTAATTTACTCATATACAGTATGTATATCCTCTGGCTTGTTTGTAGAACTGCCCTGTATTGTTGACAAAGCTAAACCCTATTGATATGAAGTCTACTGGGAACACGAGAGGATGCCGTCAGTATTGCATTACTGAGTTAAGATTTGGTACTGAGGAAAGGTCAGCGTTTAGGGGTAACTGGATAGCACTTGGAACACCATCCGTGTTCCATTTCTTGGTTTGACTGTGCCATCTAACCCTAGGTTATGAGGGAATCAAGTACATGTGGTTGGTGTCACAATTATGTATAACTAATACACAATCTATGCTGAGTCTTTCAGGCTTCATGTTAAGTATTGCATAAATCACAGATGTAACATTCATAAATGCTAGAGATCATCATTTGACTCACTTCATCAGTCAGTTCTACAAATCGGAATGTTAAACTCAATGGTTCAATGATAAACTCAATAGAATCCAACTGGATTCCCTCTTGTAAACAGTAGGTATTGGCGATTTTTTGGGAGGAGTAAGCATTATGTCACACGTGAAATAGACTTAGCATTTCATGTCTTGGTGGTTTACAAAAACGTTCACTGATTGTGTGTATTGAATGTTCAGCCATGAGAGAGCATCAATCGTTCATGAAGGACATAGTATATAAAGGAGAATGCCAGTTGTTGGGTGTTTTCCGTCTAGGTGTTTCCCACGCATGATTGGCCATGAGGAAATGCATAAGATCTTAGGTGAGTTCCATAAAATGCTCTGGGTTCTTTCGTCTGCTAGGGGTTTACTGTGTAACCACGGGAATGGTCTAACATGTGGCTTGTGTTTCTAGAAAGACTGAAAACTAGATCCTCTTTTAAGAGAGGGTAAAAACTAGACCACTGAAAAGCATCATAATGCTAGTGTTAGGAGTTCCCCTGCCACTTATTTATTTTGTTGTTTCTTAAGTGAGCTGCTGTAACGCATTAATTTCTAGCATCTGCTATTGTAACCATGTACTTTAGTAACTTTGTCTCAATGATAATATAATAATAATAATAAATGGTTAAAGTGTATAGCACACTTTAATAATATAATAATAATAATAGTAATACATTGTATTTGTATAGCACACTACTGGAAACTGTTCTCCGCTGCAATACTCCAATTTATCACTACTGGAAACTGTTCTCCGCTGGGTGGCGCTTTCCGTCCTGAAAGGCACATTCCATTCGGCCCCACATTCCATTCCGTCCTCACATTCCATTCGGCCCGCTGCAGCTAGATACTACTGGACCGCGTGTCTCTGCCTCCTCCTACTACCGGGGGAACAAACACACACAGGTTAAATAGACCAGTAGGATAACGAGTCTGATCACTGACACCTGTCCGCAATCAGCTCGTCACACCCCCTCCACCAACAGTCGCTATCTGATTGGCCGGTGATCTGCGCTGTTCTTTCGACAAGATGAGTGTTTCATACAGTTTCTACCACTCAGCAAATACGATAATACACTACGAGAGCACTTAGAATACATAATAGTTTACAAGTAATACGTTTATGTATTATATTATTTATCCCCCCTCACATGTATTGTGGTTAACCTACATGTTTTGCTCACTGCACTTCTTATCCACCACTGATGTAAAAACCGAACAATTTCAGAATGTTTGCTTTTATAATATAGACTACCCACTTCAGACACCTACACCACTGCTAGAAAGCATATGTTTGTAGTTGGAACAGGGAGCATTTTGAGGGAGGGGGTCAGAATATGGCAGCCTGCCTTTCATGCTGGCATATTCTGACCCCCCCCCCTAACTATTGTTTGCAAAGTCTGAGACACTTCATATTTATTGTGGTGACATCCTTAGGTAACTGGATGGTTGTAGGCTACACTTATTTGTACCTTCAAGGGCATGTGAATTGCCTATGTGTTTTGATTTTTCATGATTTATATGTTCATGCGTGACATAGGCTATGCCTCTTTGATATGAACCATTTTCTATTGTCATAATAAAGATGATTTGTGAACATCTAAATCTTCCTTTATTTACAGCACCCCCTCCCAGAAAAAAGTTCCAACATTATCACCAAATTATTCGGACAATGAAGAGACCTTTAAAATATTTTGCGCACATTTTTAAAATATAGGCTATATTTACTGGAAGTCATCCACACAGGTACAAAACTAACGGTTATATTTAGGCTATCGTGTATAAAAAGATAAATAATTGCGAGTTCGGTGTAAGTGCCCCCCCCCCCCCCCCCACCCCCAGTGTTACGGCGGGGCCTCCACACACGCCCTCCCCCGCCCCCACAGCTCGAGCACAGCGTGCTCTCCGCTGCAGGTGAGGCTTGTCCCCACTAATTAGATCATCAGCCAAACCTGCACACCTGTCTCCACTCCCAATCAACCCTCAACATCAGCAGGACTCTAAAACCACTGTCCAGTACTAGATGGAGTTGTAGGACTGACTCTGCCAAAGCGTTGAGAGAGAACTATAGTGCAATAAGAGAGGCCTGATAATAATAAGATTCCCTGCTGGCAATTGAATCCGAGTTGGTCAAAGAGATGGACTTTGAGGATTTAGTAAACAACTTTGCCTGCGTAAAATCAAGAAAAAATAAGTTCTGCTAAAGGTAAGGCTTACTTATGATTATTTGGGGCTAATATGAGGCTGTGGCTGAGGTAAACTGTGTGATGCACAGGGCTATAGCCTACGTCTGATACAGCATCACGAAGGTGAGCAGAGCGGCAAAGAGAGAGCTAGCGCTGTTTATTTCCATAATACCTGTAGTAAGCTTCATTAATGCTGACAGAAAATATGTTCTTATTCTTATATGCCTGCAACAGTCGTTATTGGACTTGGTTGGTATTGAGCTTGTTTTATTGTAGTATACAGTATGTGCATTTTCCCCCTTTGTTATGGTTTAGCATGTAGTCTCAGGCCGTTTATGATGGAAATAATTAGCCTATATATAGAAAGTCGTGTTGCATTGTGATGTGAGTTGCATTCAGATTTGAGCATCAGTGTAAAGGCTATACTACGGCATTAGGCCCAACTGTGATGAGCCTGTACTGTAGTTATATGCTCTTTGTAACCATAACCATTTACCAACCGTAAATATCACACTTTCACTTGCAAAGTAGGAGGGTGTGTGTGTTGGGGGCACACATCAAGTCTGGTCACCCTAGGGCACCCTAGGGGGTTAATCCGGGCCTGTAACTAGCCTGTAGCAGCAGCTTGCACTGGGCCTGGTCTTCAAGATACGCTACACCACAAAGACACCCAAGTACCTGTCAACATACTTCCAAAAAGTGAACAACGTCCACACATACAACACCAGAGGAAGCTCCACGAACCACGTTCAACCGCGTTGCACCACAAACAAGGGGTTAAACTCGTTTGCAAACTATGCAGTAAAAATGTGGAACGCCCTTCCTATAATCTTAAAGGAGTGCAAAACACTGCCCACCTTCAAAACCACTCTCAAAAAACATTTACAGGAGGCTGCAATCCGTAACTGGACCCTCTAAATCAAAAATCAGATTAAAAGACCCGAACTACCCACTGTACATACTTTGTGTTTTGTCCCCCGCCCCCACCGGTGGTGTATGTCCCCACCTGTCCTACCCGCTGTACATACCTTATGTTTTGTTGTATTGTTCTTCCCATGATGGATGTATGTTTATCTTGTAGATAGTAATAGTTATTTGTCTGTATTATCTTGTAGATAGTACTAGTTTTTTTTGTCTGTCTTACATGTAACGATGAATTGAGAATCAAGGACCCCAATTGAAATAAGCCAGTGGCTTTCTTGGGTTTTTATCCTGTTAGTTGACCTTGTATGTAATATGTACTTTCATGTACCTACTTCTGCAAATCTTCTAATAAAGTTTTCAATCAATTTCAACAGCGTGGGTTAGCTAGCAAGCAGAGGACTAGCTAGCTACAGTGTGGTCCTATGTTAGCTAGCAAGCAAATGTTTGCAATGTAGCAGATGAGTTTTATGAGGACACTGCCGTCTAGAAAATGCAGCCACATTATTAACTAGCTACCAATTGATAGCAAGCTTCACAGTAGCTAGATTGATTTGTGCAGTAGAGTGATGCAATTAAACAGAACAAAATTCTGCCTGATCACTTATGGAGTCAAAACTAGATTGAATGGTGTGCGTGCCTTGCAGACAGCTCCATGTGGAGGAAAAAACGTGCAGGGGTACGTTTATTGTGGGCGAGTGGTCAGCTAGGAAGGTAGGAGGTAGATCAGAGGTTCCCAAAGTGGGTGCCGCCAAATCTGCTCGTAAAAAAAAAAAAACGTTTGTTTATTACATGTGCAATGGAGTTCATAAGCAAATAAAATATATATTTCTCAGATTTGAAAGATATTAATTTACTAACTAGGCCTACTAGTTACTAACTAACTACTCCTCACTGAAGTCTTGGACCTAGCGGTGAAAATGGTTAATTATGTCAAATCACGCCCGCTGAAGTCACGGCTGTTCAGCACATTGTGCAATGAGATGGGGTCCGAGCATGAGGGGCTCTTATTACACACAGAGGTCCGCTGGCTGTCGCGGGGCAAGGTGTTATCCCGTGTCTATGAGCTCCGAGATGAACTGATAACTTTTGTCAGTGAGCACGAAGAAAAACATTTAAATGTTTACGTTGACGGCCAATGACGCAGCACACAAGTCAGCGTCTTTCTTGAATCTGATCGCTGCGCACCTACGTATGCTGGAGGAGAGATTTGAGTCCTATTTCCCTCCAATGAACGAAGACTTCGACTGGCTCCGGGATCCGTTCAACCCCCTCTCATCAGCATCAGCCGCTAGTTTGAGCAGCAAAGCTCAAGATGAACTGGCAGAGCTCATTATGGACCGCACACTGAAGCTCAAACATGGTGAGCTAGGTTTGGATAGGTTTTGACTGCTTGTGGGACATGAATATCCATCTCTCTCAGAGAGCGCCATCAAGGTGCTTTTACCCTTCCCAACCTCCTACTTGTGCGAGCTGGCTTTTTCTTCTCTAGCATACGTCAAGAACAAGACACGCACGCGACTGTCAGTGGAACAGGACCTGCGTGTCGCGCTGTCCACTATCTCTCCCCGCATAAAGAGACTCTGCTCCCAAAAGCAGGCGCATGTGTCCCAATAATGCGCACAACATATTTCTTTGTTTTGTATTTCTCTCAATTTTTACAATTCTGTCATGATTATTATTGTTAAATGATTATAGTTGTGAGTTACCCGTTTGGTTCAGATGTGAAATAATAATCTCAGAATGAGCATTGAAATGAGAATTACATTTTAAGGCATTATTTTAAGCCCCCCAAAAAAGCATTGTTCCATTGATTGATTATACAGGCCTTTGATATTTTATTTGTGTGAAGAATTCCCTCTGAGTCTCCTCCCATATTGTACAATCCTTGAGGGCCACAATTTTATTTAATTTAGCGATAGTTTGACTGACCTATGCATTCTTGCCCATCCATTACAGTTCATTTATGACTTTTATTATCTTGTTAAAATGCATTGGGGCAATACTTATGTATTATATATAAACACACATTTTCAAACCAATTCATCGTGTATTGTTTTTAGTTTAAGCTCCGAGGCATTTTTAAAATCTTTGTAGAGTTGGGGTGCCTTGGAGAAGGGGGAAAGCTTCAGGGGTGCCTTGGTTAAAAAAAGTTTGGGAACCTCTGAGGTAGACAGCCGAAGGGCTTTGAACATTCATCATTATTGTTGTCCTTTTCAAGTCTTGCAGCTGCAGTAATGAAATGGAGCACAGACGCAACTGAGGAGAAAGGCAGTCTAAAGGTCTCTAGGCACAGAGGAACGGTGTACTCAATGAGTTTGTATTGTCCTGACAGATTCAGCCCCGCCACTGACGGGCTGAAGAGGTTCCTAAATAATAACAGTTGTTCTCTCTCTCTCTCTCTCTCTCTCTCTCTCTCTCTCTCTCTCTCTCTCTCTCTCTCTCTCTCTCTCTCTCTCTCTCTCTCTCTCTCTCTGCGCTGTTCTTTCGACAAGATGACTGTTTCATACAGTTTCTACCACTCAGCAAATACGATAATACACTACGAGAGCACTTAGAATACATAATAGTTTACAAGTAATACGTTTATGTATTATATTATTTATTTAGAAATGTATGCCCTGTTTCCACCGTCAACTTTCCTCTTTAGACCTTTGGAGAGTGACATGATGTTTCTCTTGCTAGCTGGCAGGTTAAATGTTTTGCTAACTTCACCCGGCACGCAAACAACCATCACTACTTTACATTGTTACCTAGTTAACTAGAACACTACTTTACCTTGTTACCTAGTTAACTAGAACACTACTTTACATTGTTACCTAGTTAACTAGAACACTACTTTACATTGTTACCTAGTTAACTAGAACACTACTTTACATTGTTACCTAGTTAACTACAACACTACTTTACATTGTTACCTAGTTAACTACAACACTACTTTACATTGTTACCTAGTTAACTACAACACTACTTTACATTGTTACCTAGTTAACTAGAACACTACTTTACATTGTTACCTAGTTAACTAGAACACTACTTTACATTGTTACCTAGTTAACTACAACACTACTTTACATTGTTACCTAGTTAACTAGAACACTACTTTACCTTGTTACCTAGTTAACTATAACACTACTTTACATTGTTACCTAGTTAACTACAACACTACTTTACATTGTTACCTAGTTAACTAGAACACTACTTTACATTGTTACCTAGTTACCTAGAACACTACTTTACATTGTTACCTAGTTAACTAAGACACTACTTTACATTGTTACCTAGTTAACTAGAACACTACTTTACATTGTTACCTAGTTAACTAGAACACTACTTTACATTGTTACCTAGTTAACTACAACACTACTTTACATTGTTACCTAGTTTTTTATTTTTATTTAACCTTTATTTAACCAGATAGGTCAGTTGAGAATAAATTCTCATTTGCAACGACGATCTGGCCAATTGGCAGAACAGAGACAAGTCAGTACACAGAACACAACACAGTATATACGATACAAAACACGATATATACAATATAAAACATGAGTGCAATACAGTATAAAAAATATCTATACATTACAGCAGGGGGAAGTTATCTTAAAAGCAAGTGCAGTGATCCGAGACAACATCTGAAAGTGAGTGTTTAAAAGTGGGTAATGCTATAAAAGTGGTGAGTTTTAGTGACAACTGCAACGCATTCCAGTCAGTGGGGGCAGCAAACTGAAAAGAGTGACGGCCAAAGGAGGTGCGGACTTTGGGGGGGACCAGAGTGATATATTTGTTGGAGCGGAGATTGCGAGTGCTGGATGAGAAGTTCAGTAGTAAGCAGAGGTAGGGGGGGGGATTTGCCGATGATGGATTTATAGATGAACTGATACCAGATACTCCTGGTGTGGAGTGATGGCCAGTTGACTTGGGAATACAGGTCGCAGTGATGTGTATTGAAAGGGGCACCGGTGACAAAGCGGATGGCAGTGTGATGGATGACGTCCAGTTTATTGAGAAGGTTTTTGGGGGCAATCCTGTAAATGATATCTCCATAGTCCAGAATTGGCAGGATGGTCATTTTTACCAGAGTGTATTTTGCAGAGTGGGTGAAGGAGGCTTTGTTGCGGTACAGGAAACCAATTCTTGTTCTGACTTTAGTGAGTAGGTTATTGATGTGGGTTTGGAAGGAGAGTGAACTATCGAGCCAGATACCTAGATATTTGTATGTGTTGACAAATTCTAGTACTGACCCATCCAGTGAGGTGATTTTTGGGGGACAGGAGGCTTGGGGTAGGGTCCGATTAAAGATCATGCATTTAGTTTTATCTGTGTTTAGGAGAAGATGGAGGTTGGAGAAGGCATATTGGATGCTATTAAAGCTGTGTTGGAGATCGGTCAGGGCGGTGTTCAGAGAGGGGCCAGACGTGTAAAGAATGGTGTCGTCAGCGTACAGATGGATGTAAGAGTTTCCAGCCACGTGAGCAATGTTATTTATAAAAATATTAAATAGTGTTGGACCCAGAATGGAGCCCTGGGGGACACCCATGGACACGGACATTGGGTCAGACAGCAGGCCTTCAGCTCTCACAGACTGCACACGACCAGAGAAGTAGTTGTTAAACCATGCCAGTCATTCCTCTGCGAGTCCAACATCCTTGAGTCTGTCAAGCAGGATGCAGTGGTCCACGGAGTCAAAGGCCTTAGCCAGGTCAATAAATACAGCTACACAGTAGTGCTTGGAGTCAAAGGCGCATATGATGTCGTTTAGCACTTTAAGTGTTGCAGAGACACAACCGTAGCCAGATCTAAAGCCGGATTGCGTAGTGCTGAAGATACTATAGGACTCCAGATGGTGGGTGAGCTGATTGTTGACCAGTTTCTCTAAGACTTTGGAGAGGCAGGGTAGGATGGATATAGGCCTGTAACAGTTTAGGTCTAACTTGTCACCTCCCTTGAAGAGTGGGATGACAGCAGCAGATTTCCAGTCCATGGGGAATTCTGAGGTTTGCAGGGAGAGGTTGAACAGACAGGTGATGGGGGCTGAGACAATGTGAGCTGCTAATTTCAGATAGAAAGGGTCCAGATCATCCAGCCCAGCTGATTTATAAGGGTCCAGTTTAAGCAACTCCCTAAGCACCTCACTCTCCTCTACTGGCTGGAAGGAGAAGCACGGAGTGCTTGGGGGGGGACCAGTGCTAGGGGTTGAGGCAGCAGTTGCAAAAGCATGACCAGCCCTAACAAAGTGCTTGTTAAAACAGTCCACCATGGAGGCTTTATCTGAGATGACAATGTCCTCAGATTTGATTGCCGTGGGTAGTTGAGAGGATGTGTTTTTATTTTCCATGGTTTTGACAGTCTTCCAAAACTGTTTGGGGTCGGATCCGCATGTCGAGAATTGAGTTAACTAGAACACTACTTTACATTGTTACCTAGTTAACTAGAACACTACTTTACATTGTTACCTAGTTAACTAGAACACTACTTTACATTGTTACCTAGTTAACTACAACACTACTTTACATTTTTACCTAGTTAACTAGAACACTACTTTACATTGTTACCTAGTTGACTACAACACTACTTTACATTGTTACCTAGTTAATTACAACACTACTTTACATTGTTACCTAGTTAACTAGAACACTACTTTACATTGTTACCTAGTTAACTAGAACACTACTTTACATTGTTACCTAGTTAACTAGAACACTACTTTACCTTGTTACCTAGTTAACTAGAACACTACTTTACATTGTTACCTAGTTAACTAGAACACTACTTTACATTGTTACCTAGTTAACTAGAACACTACTTTACCTTGTTACCTAGTTAACTAGAACACTACTTTACCTTGTTACCTAGTTAACTAGAACACTACTTTACATTGTTACCTAGTTAACTAGAACACTACTTTACATTGTTACCTAGTTAACTAGAACACTACTTTACCTTGTTACCTAGTTAACTAGAACACTACTTTACATTGTTACCTAGTTAACTAGAACACCACTTTACATTGTTACCTAGTTAACTAGAACACTACTTTACATTGTTACCTAGTTAACTAGAACACTACTTTACATTGTTACCTAGTTAACTACAACACTACTTTACATTGTTACCTAGTTAACTAGAACACCACTTTACATTGTTACCTAGTTAACTAGAACACTACTTTACATTGTTACCTAGTTAACTAGAACACTACTTTACATTGTTACCTAGTTAACTAGAACACTACTTTACATTGTTACCTAGTTAACTAGAACACTACTTTACATTGTTACCTAGTTAACTACAACACTACTTTACATTGTTACCTAGTTAACTAGAACACTACTTTACCTTGTTACCTAGTTAACTAGAACACTACTTTACATTGTTGCCTAGTTAACTAGAACACTACTTTACATTGTTACCTAGTTAACTAGAACACTACTTTACATTGTTACCTAGTTAACTAGAACACTACTTTACATTGTTACCTAGTTAACTAGAACACCACTTTACATTGTTACCTAGTTAACTACAACACTCCTTTACATTGTTACCTAGTTAACTAGAACACCACTTTACATTGTTACCTAGTTAACTACAACACTACTTTACATTGTTACCTAGTTAACTACACCACTACTTTACATTGTTACCTAGTTAACTAGAACACTACTTTACATTGTTACCTAGTTAACTAGAACACTACTTTACATTGTTACCTAGTTAACTAGAACACTACTTTACATTGTTACCTAGTTAACTAGAACACTACTTTACATTGTTACCTTTTTAACTAGAACACTACTTTACATTGTTACCTAGTTAACTAGAACACTACTTTACATTGTTACCTAGTTAACTAGAACACTACTTTACATTGTTACCTAGTTAACTACAACACTACTTTACATTGTTACCTAGTTAACTACAACACTACTTTACATTGTTACCTAGTTAACTAGAACACTACTTTACATTGTTACCTAGTTAACTACAACACTACTTTACATTGTTACCTAGTTAACTAGAACACTACTTTACATTGTTACCTAGTTAACTAGAACACTACTTTACATTGTTACCTAGTTAACTACAACACTACTTTACATTGTTACCTAGTTAACTAGAACACCACTTTACATTGTTACCTAGTTAACTAGAACACTACTTTACATTGTTACCTAGTTAACTAGAACACTACTTTACATTGTTACCTAGTTAACTAGAACACTACTTTACATTGTTACCTAGTTAACTAGAACACTACTTTACATTGTTACCTAGTTAACTAGAACACTACTTTACATTGTTACCTAGTTAACTAGAACACTACTTTACATTGTTACCTAGTTAACTAGAACACTACTTTACCTTGTTACCTAGTTAACTAGAACACTACTTTACATTGTTACCTTGTTAACTAGAACACTACTTTACATTGTTACCTAGTTAACTAGAACACTACTTTACATTGTTACCTAGTTAACTACAACACTACTTTACATTGTTACCTAGTTAACTACAACACTACTTTACATTGTTACCTAGTTAACTAGAACACTACTTTACATTGTTACCTAGTTAACTAGAACACTACTTTACATTGTTACCTAGTTAACTAGAACACTACTTTACATTGTTACCTAGTTAACTACAACACTACTTTACATTGTTACCTAGTTAACTAGAACACCACTTTACATTGTTACCTAGTTAACTAGAACACTACTTTACATTGTTACCTAGTTAACTAGAACACTACTTTACATTGTTACCTAGTTAACTAGAACACTACTTTACATTGTTACCTAGTTAACTAGAACACTACTTTACATTGTTACCTAGTTAACTAGAACACTACTTTACATTGTTACCTAGTTAACTAGAACACTACTTTACCTTGTTACCTAGTTAACTAGAACACTACTTTACATTGTTACCTTGTTAACTAGAACACTACTTTACATTGTTACCTAGTTAACTAGAACACTACTTTACATTGTTACCTAGTTAACTAGAACACTACTTTACATTGTTACCTAGTTAACTAGAACACTACTTTACATTGTTACCTAGTTAACTAGAACACTACTTTACATTGTTACCTAGTTAACTAGAACACTACTTTACATTGTTACCTAGTTAACTACAACACTACTTTACATTGTTACCTAGTTAACTAGAACACCACTTTACATTGTTACCTAGTTAACTAGAACACTACTTTACATTGTTACCTAGTTAACTAGAACACTACTTTACATTGTTACCTAGTTAACTAGAACACTACTTTACATTGTTACCTAGTTAACTAGAACACTACTTTACATTGTTACCTAGTTAACTAGAACACTACTTTACATTGTTACCTAGTTAACTAGAACACTACTTTACATTGTTACCTAGTTAACTAGAACACTACTTTACATTGTTACCTAGTTAACTACAACACTACTTTACATTGTTACCTAGTTAACTAGAACACTACTTTACATTGTTACCTAGTTAACTAGAACACTACTTTACATTGTTACCTAGTTAACTACAACACTACTTTACATTGTTACCTAGTTAACTAGAACACTACTTTACATTGTTACCTAGTTAACTAGAACACTACTTTACATTGTTACCTAGTTAACTACAACACTACTTTACATTGTTACCTAGTTAACTAGAACACCACTTTACATTGTTACCTAGTTAACTAGAACACTACTTTACATTGTTACCTAGTTAACTAGAACACTACTTTACATTGTTACCTAGTTAACTAGAACACTACTTTACATTGTTACCTAGTTAACTAGAACACTACTTTACCTTGTTACCTAGTTAACTAGAACACCACTTTACATTGTTACCTAGTTAACTACAACACTCCTTTACATTGTTACCTAGTTAACTAGAACACCACTTTACATTGTTACCTAGTTAACTACAACACTACGTTACATTGTTACCTAGTTAACTACAACACTACTTTACATTGTTACCTAGTTAACTAGAACACTACTTTACATTGTTACCTAGTTAACTAGAACACTACTTTACATTGTTACCTAGTTAACTAGAACACTACTTTACATTGTTACCTAGTTAACTAGAACACTACTTTACATTGTTACCTAGTTAACTACAACACTACTTTACATTGTTACCTAGTTAACTACAACACTACTTTACAGTGTTACCTAGTTAACTACAACACTACTGTACATTGTTACCTAGTTAACTACAACACTACTTTACATTGTTACCTAGTTAACTACAACACTACTTTACATTGTTACCTAGTTAACTACAACACTACTTTACATTGTTACCTAGTTAACTACAACACTACTTTACATTGTTACCTAGTTAACTACAACACTACTTTACATTGTTACCTAGTTAACTACAACACTACTTTACATTGTTACCTAGTTAACTAGAACACTACTTTACATTGTTACCTAGTTAACTAGAACACTACTTTACATTGTTACCTAGTTAACTAGAACACTACTTTACATTGTTACCTAGTTAACTACAACACTACTTTACATTGTTACCTAGTTAACTAGAACACTACTTTACATTGTTACCTAGTTAACTACAGCACTACTTTACATTGTTACCTAGTTAACTAGAACACTACTTTACATTGTTACCTAGTTAACTAGAACACTACTTTACATTGTTACCTAGTTAACTACAACACTACTTTACATTGTTACCTAGTTAACTAGAACACTACTTTACATTGTTACCTAGTTAACTAGAACACTACTTTACATTGTTACCTAGTTAACTAGAACACTACTTTACATTGTTACCTAGTTAACTAGAACACTACTTTACATTGTTACCTAGTTAACTAGAACACTACTTTACATTGTTACCTAGTTAACTAGAACACTACTTTACCTTGTTACCTAGTTAACTAGAACACCACTTTACATTGTTACCTAGTTAACTACAACACTACTTTACATTGTTACCTAGTTAACTAGAACACTACTTTACATTGTTACCTAGTTAACTAGAACACTACTTTACATTGTTACCTAGTTAACTAGAACACTACTTTACCTTGTTACCTAGTTAACTAGAACACTACTTTACATTGTTACCTAGTTAACTACAACACTACTCTACATTGTTACCTAGTTTTTTATTTTGATTTAACCTTTATTTAACCAGATAGGTCAGTTGAGAATAAATTCTCATTTGCAACGACGATCTGGCCATTTGGCAGAACAGAGGCAAGTCAGTACACAGAACACAACACAGTATATACGATACAAAACACGATATATACAATATAAAACATGAGTGCAATACAGTATCAAAAATATCTATACATTACAGCAGGGGGAAGTTATCTTAAGGTAGGAAGACTAGAACAGTAGAATGGAACAGTAGACTAGAATAATAGAATGGAACAGTAGACTAGAACAGTAGTATGGAACAGTTGCGTAGAACAGTAGACTAGAACATTAGAATGGAACAGTTGCGTAGAACAGTAGACTAGAACATTAGAATGGAACAGTAGTCTAGAACAGTAGAATGGAACAGTAGAGTAGAACAGTAGAGTAGAACATTAGAATGGAACAGTAGACTAGAACAATAGAATGGAACAGTAGACTAGAACAGTAGTAACGAATCGTAGAGTAGAACAGTATTAAGTATTAACACTATTAAGGTTAAGGCAAGGCTGGGAAACTTCAGCCCCCGTAGGGGGGGCAGTGTGTGCAGGATTGTGCTCCAGACCAGCACTAAGGCATCCATGGGTGAGGATGAGTGTCGGGTTAACTGTGGTTAAACCCCAACGACTGTGGTAGGAAGGTAAAACCTCTCCAGCATGGCCAGATAGACAGTGGCTCTACGGAGAAACAAACAACAACCGACCACCCTGCAGGTGACAGTAACAACCCACCGCTCTCGTCCTGGATACGAAGCACAAAGTAACGACTGGAGTCGCTGACGGTCTCCACGGCGATGCCAGGGAACTCGTCAATCGGCGCCTGTGCAAACAACTCCCCTGCAAATATACGGACATTATGACAACAACAACACACAATGTAAGAGTCCTCTCTACACCTGTACTTCAATGGTATGAGTTCATTGGCTAATTGGCTAGGTATACTGTTTACCTCCTGGCGTACCTGTACTAAACAGTCAGACACAGTTATACATATAGAAACACAGGACATATAGGGCCAGTTTCACAGACAACACTTAAGCATAGTCCAGGATTAAAAATCACACTTGCAATGGAATATCTCCATTGAGGAAGCTTTTTAGGAATCTAGGATTAGTCTTAATCTGTGTCCATGAAAGGCCTTGCAACGGAGGGTTAATGTTAAACGCCTCCTAAATACAGTATGTTCCAAATCATTCCAACTCACTGTAGCCTATTTCTGTGGAAAACCCACAGGGGCAAAATTAATATCACTCTATAGTGTTGATTCCTAGTACTGTATCCAAATCAACAAGAAGGAGTGCCTGGGGATGGGTTAGAGTTGAGGAATGAAGTGGCCGCCAGGTTGAAAGTGACAGTGATGCTGTCATGTAAACAGAGCCTGTGTTCCTCACCAGAGATCTTGTCCTCCAGTTTGATGTAGGCCACTTTGCCCCGGGCCGTCACACGCATGCGCCCTGTCCAATCGGGAGCATCCAGCTTCCAATCTGCTGCCCTAGGAGAGAAACAGGCAGCCAATGAGAGAAGTGTGTGTGTGTGCGTGTGTGTGTGTGTGTGTGTGTGTTACTATAAGGCTGTATATGTAAATGGTGTTGACATATGAGAGAAGTGT
>NC_137678.1:46423791-46541291 GCF_963989245.1 Nansenia antarctica
AGTCAATTTAAAGTCCATTTAATAAGTTAATTAAATAAGTCCATTTAATAAGTTAAATAAATAAGTCAATTTAATAAATAAGCATAATTTCATGGTTATGTACACGGTTATTAACATGGTTAGAAGTTTATAATGTGTACTACAAGCTCTAATGTGAGTTCGCCCATTGGCTATGTCATTCATTCATTTCTTTATTTTATTGGTCCATCGGGAAGAGCTAGCCAACTGTAATGTATGCTGAGAGAGAGGGGGCGGGACTTTGTACTAATAACGATACTATGCACTAAGTAAGGTGTCAGACTGATTGAGGACCTCGTCGAGTGAAGACCTGTTTGCTGTGTTTATAACAATTCGTGAATCAAAGAACAGTTATTCCTTTGGCTGTTGGTGCACATTGAAGCTACCAGAGGTAAATACATATGTCTGGTGTTTGTTTATAAGCTACATCTACTCGTTGTAGTATGTTATATTTGACTTGAGAGCTAATCGCGGCAAGCGGTTAGCTTAGCATAATTACGTTAGCATGTTGCTAGCATGTGCTGAGTGATAAATTGTTTTTTAGCTATATCAAAACGAAATAGCTATTGGATTTTGTAGCTCAGTGCAGTGGCGCCGGCATGATTCGATTTCATAGTACGCACAGAAACGTAAAAAACTTCGCAGAAATAGCGCAGACTAGCCTACAGGTTGGATGATTGTATCACCTATTCATAGTTTTCAGTCACGTGACTGGCGCAGAGCCCTGGCGGCCAAAACATAGTGGAAACCAGGGGCGGATTTAGGATTGTAGGAGATCCGGGGCTTAGCCCAGAGGGATAATATAATGTGAAAAATTTGCCATAAAAAAAATGTTGTCTTCAAAAAAAAAAAAAAATTTGCCTTCAAAAAAAAAAAATGTTGCCTTCAAAAAAATTGCCAGAAAAAATTGCCTTCAACCTTCAACTTACCACCACCTTAAAGCGGACAAAAGAGACTGGCACTGGAGAACACATATACATTCACACCCTTTAATGAAGCAAACTAATTGTGGTGGTTCTGGGCACAGAGGGAGGTCAGCACACGTAGCTCCCCCTGCAGGCCAGAACGCGCCATGTCCCCCACACTAATGCCTTAACTCACTCAAATACAGTCAGCAGCTGGTTGAAGTGATTTCAGATCACTGATCCAGGGAACATGCCTCACATCCATTGAAAGAAGAACATATAAAACAAAAGGGGTATTAAGACTGACCATATCATGATATATAATATATATAATAACTATATCATGTAAAACAATAAAATAAAATGCATCTTATTCTCTTACAGTACATGTGATCCTGGCTGGCACCTCATAAACTTCAGATGTAAAAAACAAACATGAAATGCATCTTATTCTCTTACATGTGATCCTGGCTGGCACCTCTGCTGTCTTTTACTGCTGTGTTCTTCACTCCTTTCTTCTCACCCTGTTTTCATCTCTTCCTCTAGTTGTATCTCCTCCATTCTTTTCCTCACTGTGTTCTCTCTTCCTCACTCATTATACAGACTTTCAAACTATAACTATACAAACTATTAAACATCAACCTTATATCCATTCACGTTTTCTCGTAATCCCGTAACAGTACCTTGCTATGTTTCATTTTCATTATAACATAACGTTATGTTATGATAGCCAGCTAGCATTAGCAAACCGGAAAAGTAGTGTCAGTGAGTCAGTCACCTTTCTAATAAGATTCACAAACCTGAAACATCATCTATGTCATCACTGCTGGTGACGTCATTGTTGTCAGCTGCTGATACGGCTGCTGCAACAGTTCTTGGCGATTGTTTTTTTGAAAAAAACTTTCGGATATCCATGCTTACAAAGTCAGGCACTGATTGAGAGGCACTGATTGAGATCACTTCTTCTTCAGGGCAGGGCAGGCTACGCAGTACGCAGGCTAATGTCGCGCAGCTGCTGCCTCTCTGTTGGACTCCGGTACCGCACGTTACTCACGATTTTTTTTTTTTTTTTTTTTTTTTTTTGAAAGTAAAACATTCGGGGCTTTTCAGAAAACATCCGGGGCTTGAGCCCCAGTAGCTACCCCCTAGCGCCGCCACTGGTGGAAACTCCGTAGAACTGCAGCACTGACCTGTCATTAACCACCTGTTTCAAGCAACAATTATTTAGATCACCTCTCAAAAGAAGAAAAACAAAGATATGTGAACAAACTACACATTTTGGGCACTTGCAATAATGCTAATGTTAGCTAGCTAGCTAAAGGACCTACACAACCAACTCCAAGCTGGTAGCGTCCACAACAACAAACCATGTCAGAACGATTATGCAAAGATAATGACTAAAAATTTAATAACTAGGCTAGTCAAAGTCAACTTTATTGTCAATCCAATATATGTACAGACATGGATTATATGTACAGTCAATCCAATATATGTACAGACACAAGATTAGAAAATAACTATATATACAAAAAATACTAGATAAAAGATTTGAAATGTGCGGTACAATGTACAGGGGTGGAATACAATATGAACAATGACAATAGTGCAATAGTGATAATTGGCTCAGTATAATCGAGTAAAGTGGCTAAGTAAATAATTAAAATCATCAGTGTTTACTTGAGCTTAATCTTCTCCTCTGAGTTTTTCTTTTTCTGACGGAATTCTGTAGAAGCCCAACCCAGGGTCGTCTCCTCGTCGGTTAGTGCACCCGATTGCACAGCAACTATCCAGCATTTTGTCAAACAACTAATTACTTGGTAAAAACCTGATAAAATAACTGGCAGGCAGCGGAAGAAAGATTTGTTTTCAGTCACAGTATCCTGGGTGGAAGTGATAGAATCAATCACACTGTCACACAGCTACTACCTTCTTTGAAAGAAAACCATTTATCGCTTTGAGTGAAAAGTACATAGTTACAAGTGCAGAAGGTTACAACTATATTCAGACAACAACATTCATAGAACATTGAACAATGAACACCTAGTCTCTTTGTAGGGATTTGTCTGAACTCAACTATCTATCTTGATACTACTGTAGTAACACAGTAGTAGCAGTAGCACAACTAGCAGACTAGGATTAGCACATTAATACCCCAATCCCTCTACCTCCTCCTCTTAGATGGTTGAGGGGTGAATTCTTGTGTTTTATGTACGTAGGATTATTCATTTGAATCACAAAGGGCGCGGCCGATGAATCACTGTGATGTTCTTCTAACAGGGGCGGCCCCCCCTATAATACATTATGGAACATACATTATACTATTATTACTAGTGGTGGGGGCCCAGAAAGACTTTGACACGTAAGGCACAATTCTCTGATGGAAGTAAATAATAGATAGAGCACATAGGCGCTCTGGTGGTGGTGTGTGTGTGCAGTGGTGGACTCAGGCTGTTGTTATCAGTTACAGGTGGGCGTTCCCATTATGCCGTGACGACCTCGAAACACAGATGAAAACAGCCCAGGTGACAGCGCATGCGCACCTAACACATGGGGGAAACAAAGGGCCTATTTGGTGACACTGTGACAGCGCACCAATACATAGGCTAGCACCGAAACGAGAGTTTTGCACTCACTTTAGGCCTACAACACACACAGCAGCATACACGTTTCAACGACCAGATATGTGACAATATAGGCTAGCCCAGACAGAAGCCGCTGCACCACTTAACAATAAAAGCAAGACCAAACCAATCCGACTGGCAATAAAATCATAAAATGTTCCTACCTATTTGAAGTGAAGTCTGCGCCTCCCCGTTGCATCAAACTCCAGCAGAATGGCCTCCGCATCAATAGGAATATCATGATGTATATTCATAAGGGCAAGTCCACTCAGTCTCTTGTCTGTCATGCTGTTCCGGAGATATGTCTTCAAGCGACGTAAACAGCTGAATGAACGCTCCGCACTGGCAGTGGACACGGGCATTGTTAGGAGAACCTTCATGACAGTATGCAGGTTGGGGTAGAAGTCTGCGGTTAGTCTCAGAACTTGGAGGATGTCACTGGTGACAGGTGTATCATGCGGCCTGTTGCGCTCCCTCCACATATTAAGCTCCATATCTGCAGTGTCAACACTGGGCATCAGCGCACCATACTCCTCCTTGATCTCCCTCCATAAACTGTCCGTCAACAGTGGCAATTTGTCGGGTAGAAGGTACTGGGCTTTAAGACGTGGCAGTGCAAGGCATACTCTGTCTCTCACCTCTGTGGTCAGGTGGTCGATGAACGGAAAGAAAATGGTTCTTTTCCAGTACTCTTGTGGGTTTTCTGCAGGTGTGTTAGACCTGTGGGCTTGTCTTTTGGCGATGCGAGGCAGTGAAGGGACAACATCAACAATCGCAGCCAGAGAGCATGTTTTTCCCCATATATCGCTGTATGTGGAGTCATCTCTTTTGTGCTCAAGCACACTCACAAGATCCGTGGCTATTTGAGCGGCCATAGGTAGCTCGCATTTTGGATTCTGTAAGCCATTACTCAGCGGTGTCAGGCAGTGAAGAAGCTCCTGAGTAATGATTAGACAGACGATGAATTCAAAGGTCTCCATGGCCCGAGTGAGGGAGGATGCTGTGGAGCTGCATTTGGCGTCAGTGTCTGTTTTCAGCTCAGCCAGTGTGGTTAACACGTCCTCGTAGTTTTCGATTATAGTAGACAGACACATATCATGTTGAGACCAGCGGGTATCAGAGAACTTTTGGAGGCGTTTTTTGCTGCTACTGTTGCTCAGTAAGCACTGTAAGCGCTTTGGGGAGGCTGTGATGAAGGTTACTATCTCTCGACTTGTTTGCAGAGTATTGCGGACCACAGGGATTTTCGTTGAGTGCACAATCGCTAGGTTTAGCGCATGATTTCTACAGTGCACATAGACGGCAGCAGTGTACTGTACTCTGATGCGCGCCTGAACGCCTCGCACCTTCCCACTGACATTCCCAGCGCCGTCATACCCCTGTCCAACCATACGAGCAGGATCCAGATCCAGTTCTCTTAATCGGTTTAACAGAAGTTGGGTCAAGGTCTCGCCTGTTGTGTCAGCAGTAGAAAAAAATCCCAAAAAATCCTCTCGCACAGAGTAGCTGCAATCAAAACAGTCCACGTATCTTACTACGAGAGCTACTTGTTCAACGTTGCTTATATCAGCAGTCTCATCAGCCAATAAGGTGAACCACTTGGCATCCCTGCATTTGTTGAGAATTTTGTCTTGAATCTGTTTCCCACATAGTTCAATCAACTCGTTCTGGATTTGATGACTAAAGTACTTTGCGTTACTTGGTGCATTTTCGAAATATTCTTTCAGATTCTCATCTCCTTCAGCACGGTATTTCAGAAGCGCCTGGAAATTACTTCGCTCATCAGTGTGGCCTCGAATGGGTATATTTTGCTGTCCGCAAACAGCAATTAGATCGATGACTGCTTTCAGTCCATGTTTATTGCGCTCTACGGCTTGTTGGTGTGAGCGATTTAATTTGGAATAGATAGACCGGCTCTTTCCCGAAGCAACATCAACAAATTCACCTGCTCGCAGTTGGGCACTAATGTGAGCTGGAGTTGACAAGTGTCTTGAAACTATTTTCTTTGCATTACTCCAGTCAGTAAGTGGCTTCGTTCTCAGAATCATGTCTCCTGATGAGAAAAGCATGCAAGCTACACAAAAAACGCCATCAACGCTTTTACTGTAACGCAGAGTGGGGTAAATGCTGTCATCAAAAAACTCCTCCGGTATTTTCCGTTGCTTCCCACATATTACCCTACTTGGGGGTATCCAACCTCTGGGAGGCTTGAATCTCGTCTGTAACATTTTCAGTTTTACAGAGTCTGATGTCGTTTTCAGTTCACCAATGACACAGCCAATGTCATCTTCAGAGCCAGCACATACAACCTCATACCTCTGCTGCTGTGTGTCCTCGGGGCTCGGCCTAGCTACACAGCTAGCTACCGTAGGGGGCAGGGTTTCCGTTAGAAAAAATTTGTGCCGGTCAACGTGTCCGGGAAGATTTCAATTTACCGGACAAACGTGAGAAATTCCGGTCATCATATTAAAATATAATATAGCTGTTTGTCGCGGTGATTACTGTTGTGTAGCCTATATATGCCGTTTAATGTCTATTTCTCATCCGATACGATTAGATGCGAGCTATATAATATAGGCTTTCATGATTCGCATGCGCGCTATGCCATAATATTATGTCCAGCGCTGAACGCGCGCCACACTGGGAACTGAACAGACTGCATCGATCAATGAACGGACTCCACATTACGTTAACTGAAGTCTGTTAAATTGTTTGGGATTAATGTGAGTTTTCTATTTTCTCTTTCCAGTTTTACCCTTTTTTATCAATAAAACAACGTCATTTCTATAACCAGGTCTCGCTGGTTGGGAAGGCATTTAGTTCAGCTGCCTGTCAAATCATACTTAATCGGACTCGGGAGTATGACAATGAGGAGAACATAACTGTTTATTGAGAAACGATTGATAGGCAGGCTGGGATACGTATATAAAGAAATACCACAATGTCTAGATTTATTACATTTTATTGAAAAGTGCAAGAGGTTACATGTAGGCTTCTGGCGTGACACATAGGCTAGCCTAATTTCCGTTCATATGCCTTTTATCAGATAAAATAAAATAGAATAAAACTATTTGAAAATAAATAGGCTTTAAATGAACTTAACTGCTTTCAGTAGCTCAGTCAGTCCCACATACTGATGACATGCGATGCCATTTTTTGCCATGTGAAATGCAACTTGTAGCTGAGAGTGCAGCCTATTGTTTGCCGTTTCATTAGCCTGCTCACAGTGGCCTGACCGCCGATATGTGCTCACTGCACCGCCTGTGATCAGTGAGACATTCTCATATTCGTTTCTCCTTTCGTGAATCCGTTATTCCTCCCCGATTTTTTGCACGGTGAGCAGAACATTTTTCCTTCCCCATCGAAACGCAGCCAGGGGAAATGTTCTTTCCATTCAACTCGGAACCCTCGAGACTTTCTGGCTGGAGGAGCCACTACCTCCATCTCTTCAGAGTCAGACTTCTCCTCAGACTCATTGTAGCTTGGTTTCATGAAGTCATTGTTAAGCTTACTTTGTCTTGCCATGTTTACCTCTCGCTGGCTATGCATGGTGCGCTGGCTGGGTGCACTTTGAGCTGCAACGTTTGCAGGTTAAAAGCAGGGCTGCCAGATGGGCCGGGTTATCGCCGAATGGGCTACTGGGTTTAGCGGTAATAGACTGGTTAGGCTGTAAAATCCCATCTGGCAACCCTGCCACCGCTGTTTCGCGGAGTCATCATCATGCCGGCGTCAAATCATATAATAATAAAAGAAATATATAGCCTATATATTCGTCTTTTTTAATATAGAAGGAATCAGAATGTGACAATTCAACTTTAGCGAATTGTATTCAAATTGTGCTTAGAGGGAATTATTTTCACCGGACATTATGACCGAAGAGATTTCAATTTGTCGGACGTTAACGGAAACCCTGGTAGGGGGCTCGTCACCATGTAGCTGACTGCTGCTGGCGCCTTCGCTGGTGTTCTCTTCGCATATTTTTATTTTCTTCCCTCTCCCAAATGCCTGAAGAAGGCTCAACTGTCTTTTGGACATTTTCACATCAAATCAGACACTAGACAGCGAATTAGGAAGCTAGTTGAGCTAGTTGAAAATAATTTTAGCGCCAGAAATGAGTGACAACTCAAATCAAATGACAGTGACGTAAGCACCAATCATTGGCCTTTATGTTTACAAACAACAAACTAATGAGTGATTGGCTGAACGCAACGTGAAAGAGTTTATTAGGGGGTGTTCACACTTGACTTATTTTTTAAGAAAAAAGCGTGGCCTTCAGCGCCTTTTTACATACAACCCTATGGGAAAAGGGAAAAAGCGGCCGCCTTTTAAAAAGCGTGAGAAAAGCGCAGCTGCCTTTTAACTTTTCAGAAAGGCGCTGTGTGATGTCAAGCGCCTTTCTGACACGGTGTTTCATAACGTGGTTCCAGTGTTAGCAGCATTCGTCAGAAATCTTCATTTTCCGCAACACTGTTGCAAATATACCCAGTTCAACACAACACAAAATACATATAATTATTAAGTACGTTTATTACAGAAAAAAAAAATCCTACAGGATTCCGGCTGCCGGCGCCACTGGCTCAGTGTATTCTGTTAATTCAGAATTGGAAGTCGAGAGACCAAGCAAAAGGAGAGCTCTCCGGTGGACTAACAAGGAGACCGTTTCCAATCGCCTGGGGTAACTCGAGACCGTCCAGTGAATCTTCGCGCCAGTGTCCTTCAATCATTCTCCTGCGCTCGTGTGAGAGCGCTGGACCCCATCCCCCCTCATCTCTCTCTCTTTTTCCGGATCTTTCAAACCCCTCGTGTACCTACGAGTTCCCCACGAGGTTACGTGAGTACTGAACCACGCACATGCTTTTATTTGAGGCTCGTGTAAACGAGTGAAGTGGCCATATCTGTTTCAAGGCCCCCCCCGCTCACAAGCAACGTCAGCTGCAACGAAATCTGACCCCATTCGCGAGTTCAAATGTTTAGGCTTAAGGACAATAATTGCTGGGTTTACAATCTACATTGACGTCACTTTGTTTTTCTGTTCTTACGCGCAGAGCTTTCCTGAAAGTCAACTTGTAAATGTTTTTTTTCAAACCAAACCAAACCTCTGGTAAGATATTGCTACCCCCTTTAGATTGTCATGGATCAAATACTGTAACTGTTAACATGTATCTGTCCAAACACACGTCATACAGTACACATGCTCTCTCTCTCTCTCTCTCTCTCTCTCTCTCTCTCTCTCTCTCTCTCTCTCTCTCTCTCTCTCTCTCGCTCTGTCTCTTTCTTTTCTCCCTTTCCCTCTCTCTCTCTCTCTCTCTCTCTCTCTCTCTCTCTCTCTCTCTAGCTCTGACTTTGTCTTGAGAGATGAGACGTTGATGCTGACTGATCGGTGAGTTTTCACCTTTACAATCTAAATGCTACACCCCCCTTTTCGTTAAATAGTATCGGTACATGAATGAACATTGATCGTAAAGGACAAGACTTGATCGCAAGTCAATTGTGCAGCTAGCTGGCTAGCTAGCTTAGCTATCTCGCTTGCTTGCTTGAGGATGTGGGTTAGCTAAGCTTGCCACACAGTTTAGTTTAGCTTGAGTCGTTGAGTTGTCGAAATGTTAACTTAATATCCTTTGGTAGACACATGTTTGTTAATCGTACATGCATACTAAAACAATTGCAATTAACTACTTGTCAGACATCTAAATGTAGCCATGGATGCTGCTAAATCGTGAGCTTAGAATGATAAGGTTCTATCTCCGTTTAGGGCAGTTCAGAGATATTGAGCGTCAAAGTTTTTACATTCCATTATGTTTTGAAAAAAATAACACCACACATGTATTAATAAACACCTAATGGATCAGATTATGTAAAAAACTCAATATTGACAAAAATGGAGATAGAACCTTACAATTCTAACATCACGAAATGCTGCTAAATGTGTCTTTCCGCGCCGCTTCCGACCCTTAAAAGTTGTAGTTCCGTAGTTGTGATGTAATTTGCATGTCTAGTGTTTTCCCCCCCCCCAATTTAAATACTATGTTCATGCTACTCAATTGACTGTTTATGAGCACAGTATTATTTCCTCTAGATATCGACGTTTGGAATGGAAAGAGAGCACCGACATGACTTGTTTTGTGTTAACAATAGTTCATATATTATATTGTGTGTGTGTGTACTATAGGATTGCTTCAATAAAACCTAGTCCTGGTTAAGCAATCTGAATATATTTATAACCTTGCCAATCAAAACCACCTGCATATCAATGATGTCTCTTCCTTCCTGACATAGCCATCCACTTTTTCCCCTCATTGTGTTACTAAATGCCAAATCAGTGATTGCACTGTCCTCAAGGGGAGTCATGCAAACTGCCAGTTATCGAAGGAGGGGATTGCGCAGGTATTTCATTTTGATCATCATTATCCCTGCGTTAAAATAACTGTCCATTAATAATACCACTAAAGATGAATTCACATGCATAAACGGAGACGAGCTAAATGCTGCAGCTCGCATTTTGACTGGGTCCAAGAAATACGACCATATCTCACCAGTGCTGGCCTCCCTTCATTGGCTCCCTGTCCATGTTAGAGCGGATTTCAAGTTGCTCCTGTTAACATACAAAGCTATAAATGGCACTGCTCCTTCTTATTTAAAGGACCTTCTCGTCCCATATGTGCCCTCAAGGGCTCTGCGCTCACAAGGCTCTGCCCTGCTCATTATTCCGCTGGGTTAGAAGAAAGACAATCGGTGAGCGTGCGTTCTCCTTCCGTGCACCAACTCTCTGGAACCGTCTTCCACTGGATATCAGACAGGCAGAATCAGTAGAAGTGTTTAAAAATAAGCTAAATAATACCCACCTGTTTTGCGTTGTCTACATGTCATAGGCTGTTTGTTTTTTTGTGCTGTTGTAATTTATGTGTGTTTTTAAATTGAAATATTTGTTTTTAAATTTGTTTAAAATGTGTTGTTTTTTACCTATTGTACTTGTAAAGTGCTATATATATAAATAAAGTTATTATTAATTGAAGTGTCGTAGACAATTCCTCAATCAAATCACGTGACATCTGTCCATCAGCGGCACACGTCACTTCTCCTCCGTCGCCAAAGAGAACACATCACGTTGCTAGATTGATTCGTTTCTAATAAATCCAAACCTTATTTCTGACCAGCCGTCGACTGTCCTATCGATGTACTATAGGCAACTTTGCAAAAAGGTTAGTACAGTAGGCCTACAACTAATGACCCTAGCCACTGCTAAGTAGATAATGATAATGTGATGGTGAGGCATAGCATGCTCGTTAACACGCAGCATGTCCATTAAACTGTCACTACCAGCTAGCGGTAGCCATGTTGATTGATTCCCGAAGGTCCACGTGTCCCGTGGGATTTTGTGACAATCATGTCTTATTGCAATATACAACTATACAAAGAGTTATTCATGATTGTATGATGATTTTATTTACTATTTGAATTCACTATATGAGTACTTTGTACGCACTCATTTCCCAATACGAAAGGAAAATTATATATCTGAGTTTATAAAACATATTTTGCCAGATGGCCAGTCCAGCCCTGTCATACAGTAAACATGCTCTCTCTTTCTCTCTCTCTTTCTTTTCTCCCTTTCCCTCTCTTTCTCTCTCTCTCTCTCTGTCTCTCTCTCTCTTTCTTTTCTCCCTTTCCCTCTCTTTCTCCCTTTCCCTCTGTCTCTCTCTCTCTCTCTCTGTCTCTCTCCCTCTGTCTCTCTCAATCTCTCTCTCTCTCTTTCTTTTCTCCCTTTCTCTCTCTCTCTCTCTCTCTCTCTCTCTCTCTCTCTCCCTGTCTCACCTGCTCTGACGTTGATGCTGACAGAATGGACACCACTGATCGGTGAGTTTTCACCTTTACAATCTAGCTGCTACACCCCCCTTTTCATTAAATAGTATCGGTACATGAATGAACATTGATCGTAAAGGACAAGACTTGATCGCAAGTCAATTGTGCAGCTAGCTTAGCTATCTCGCTTGCTTGCTTGAGGACGTGGGTTAGCTAAGCTAGCCACACACTTTAGTTTAGCTTGAGTTGTTGAGTTGTCGAAATGTAACTTAATATCCTTTTGGTAGACACATGTTTGTTAATCGTACATGCATACTAAAACATTTGCAATTAACTACTTGTCAGACATCTAAATGTACCCATGAATGCTGCTAAATCGTGAGCTTAGAATGATAAGGTTCTATCTCCGTTTAGAATTACAAGGTTCTATCTCCGTTTAGAATAATAAGGTTCTATCTCCGTTTAGGGCAGTTCAGAGATATTGAGCGTCAAAGTTTTTACATTCCATTATGTTTTGTGAGATGGAACCTTTGTATTTTATGAATTACTAACTAAAAAATGTCAACATTTTAAAAATAACACCACACAGGCATTAATAAACACCTAATGGATCAGATTATGTAAAAAACTAAATTTTGACAAAAATGGAGATAGAACCTTATAATTCTAATGTCACGAAATGTGTCTTTACGCGCCGCTTCCGACCCTTAAAAGTTGTAGTTCCGTAGTTGTGATGTAATTTGCATGTCTAGTGTTTCCCCCCCCCCCCCAATTTAAATACTATGTTCATGCTACTCAATTGACTGTTTATGAGCACGGTATTATTTCCTCGAGATATCGACGTTTGGAATGGAAAGAGAGCACCGACATGACTTGTTTTGTGTTAACAATAGTTCATTTGTGTGTGTGTGTACTATAGGATTGCTTCAATAAAACCTAGTCCTGGTTAAGCAATCTGAATATATTTAGGTGACTTGAGTACCTGCTGTCAATTCTTACGCGTTATTACCCTTTCCCTCCTTGTACTCTCCCTTCCCCTCTGTCCCATCCTCTCTCTCTCTCTCTCTCTCTCTCTCTCTCTCTCTCTCTCTCTCTCTCTCTCTCTCTCTCTCTCTCAGTATGGAGGTGGAGGACTGGGACCCGAGCCTGGAGGAAGAGTTGGGTGTTTCTCTCGATGAGTTGAAGAAATGGGTTGAAAATGAGGTTGACAGGAGCGAGGCTGTACAGCAGAGGAAGACCATGCTCGCTGAGTTAAAGGAATTGGTGGAGCAGAAGGAGAAAGAGCAGGCAACTTTTGACCAGTGAGTGTTTTTGTGTGTGTGTGTGTGTGTGTGTGTGTGTGTGTGTGTGTGTGTGTGCACGTGTGCGTGTATACTATATACATAACATGTATACTTGTATGTGTTTTTCTCCTGTCTGTGTCCCCCAGGTCCATAGCGGAGTGCCAGACATTAGTAAAACAGGCCAAGGAGGGGCTGAGAGAGAGCAGTTCAGATGACGACGGAGGCGGAGGGGCCGAGACCTCCGAGGTCATCGAGGTCAAACTTCCTGTTAACACGACCAGACCCGAAACGCAACCAGTCCAGCCAGGTAAGAGCCATTTTCACCCGTACACATACCAACCCCATACTACAGTACCCCCCCCCCAGAATCGGCATGAGTAAGGACACTGTTAAACACAGCGTTGACCATGTAACCGCAGGGTCCCCGGTTCGATTCCGGCCGGGGACATATCCTGCATGTCATCCCTCCTCACTCTCTCACCCATCCTTCCTGTCTAAAATCTCTACTGTATCTGTCAATAAAATGAAAAATATGAGTGAGACAGAAAGAATTACTTAACTTGTCATTCCCCTCTAGGTGGCGTCCACCCGCCGTTGCCCATGCCAGCGGTGTTTGTGTCCCAGGCTCCCACCAACACCCCCACTCAGCCTAACCCCAACCTGAAAGACGACGAGCTCCGCATGGACATGAGCATTCTGGGAAGGAAACTCACCAAGACCTGGCACAAAGGCACTCTCATCGCCATCAATCCAGTCGGTAAGAAAACCCCCCCCAAAAAAGCAGCTGTCCAAAAGCTTCCCGATGATGCAATGACTGATGTTTAATCAGTAGTGCTCAGGGAATGAGATGTCTCGTTTTCGAACAGTGTTTTTGGTCCTGAAAAGCTCTTTTTCTAAGACACTTAGTTTGCATACAAACATGTTGTTACTGGCCAGTAGGGGTGTTCTAGGGGAGGGTGTTCTGGTGGCCTCTTCAAATCGTGCACCCATGCTGAAACACATCAGCTAATGTCAGACACTCCATGTCCATTTCAGGGGATTATTATTATTAGTAGTAGTAGTAGTATCATTAGGGAGGATGTTAAACTTTGAACTGGGGCGGCTGTGGCGCAGGAGGTAGAGTTGCCGTTTAATGATCACAAGGTTGGCAGATCAGAGCCCCGGCTGGCCACATGTCGAAGTGTCCTTGGGCAAGACACTGAACCCCGAAATTGCTCCCAGTGAGCGGGCCGGCGCCTTGCATGGCAGCTTGCCGCCATTGGTGTGTGAATGGGTGTGTGAATGGGTGAATGAGAGGCCGTTGTAAAGCACTTTGGAGCAGCTTTGGAGCAGCGTTATATAAGTGCAGTCCATTTACCATTTGAACTGAATTTCACCACGGTGGCCAGAGGTGGCATATTTCCAACAGACCTACGCCTTGCTCCTTTTTAAGTTCCACGCTTGTATTTATTTTCTCTCTTTTGTTTGTAGTGAATAGATTGAACACCACCCTGTTTCCATCTGTCTGTCTTTGTGTTGTAGGGAGTGGCTATAAGTTCAAGGTGAAGTTCGAGGACAAGGGATTGGGAAAGAGCCTGCTGTCCGGGAACCACGTGGCGTTTGACTATCACCCTACTCTGGAGCAACTGTACGTGGGCGCCAGGGTGGTCGCTAAGTACAAGGACGGGAACGAAGTGTGGCTGTATGCTGGCATAGTAGCAGAGATGCCCAATAACAAGAACCACATGAGGTGAGTGGAAGGGGGGGGGGGGGGGGGGAGGCGATCGTTTGTGTGTGTCTTTACAGGAAGAGATAATGTGGATGTTTTTAACAATGCACACAGGTTCTGCTTCCAGTGTTTCCCTTACAATTGCCTTGTGAGGGCATCCAACCCGAACATGGCGAGTGGCAAGCCCATGGGCTCGTTGGTAACGTTAGTCCGCCAGTAGTCTCGCATAACCTGCCCTATCTCCACACTTCGCTTCGCACTGTGGCAGCGCTGGAGAATAATAAAAGATTTTGCGCAAGTGTGTGCGTGCGACGCGACAGAGTTTTTCGCCGGGTGGGATGTCTGCAGATGAAACGTTAGCAAATATAATTGCTGAGTGTTCTGACAGAGAAAGTTGGTTAAAATGGGTCTTTATTATTGTGACTAGAAAGTGTCTAGTAGATATACAATCTTTCTAATACCATAATGGCATATTTACAGTACATGAACAGTGGATTGAAGCATTGGAAATGTCTGTTTTTTATAGTTGGACATTGCCCATAGCAATCCAATATTCAATTATAATTATGTTATAAATTGATATGGATCAATGTATACCTCTTATTAGATTATAAATACTCTGGTTGTTATGTTTGCCTTTTGGTTGACAGCAAAAGAGGGAGAGAGGAGGATAGAGAAGGAGAGAATGAGAGAGAGCAGGATGGTGTCAGCACTAGGGATGGGACGATTATTGTTTTTATCGTTAATCGCGATAAAAACACCCGCGATAACTTAATCGTGGAGAATTGTAATTATTTGAATAATCGTCATAATCGTATGTTATGAATAAACTGTGTTTAACAAATGTCTGGCGCTATTTTTCAGCCTAGGCTACATTACTTTTGCAGTCAAGTTAGCGACTGTTACTGTAATATAATTGCAATTCCTCACATGAGCCGCGCGCGAATATCCTCACAGAACTTGTCTCGCGCTATTGTTCAGCCTGCATGGGTAACGTTACTGTCAAGTCAGCCTTGTCAGTCAGTCACTAGGTAACGTATGCTAGCCTACTCACCATGGCTGGTGAAAAACTTTAGACGGGATACTGTCATTGGCCTTCCTTGTTATTACCAGGCAGTGACAGTCTATGGCTGCAAAAGGCACGGTCGTCCCCTAAGCTTTAGCAAATATATTGTGGTTTACTTAATACTGTTCAGCACTTGAGGTTACATTCAATGCATGACTTGTGCTATAGGCTAAATACAATGATTAAAGCGGCAAGTAGCAAGTGTGCGCATCAAAGGCATTAGGCACGTAACATCCATGCTGTATAAACACATGACAACCGTCCGTTTTTTCCCGAACTTTGCCCGAACCCCCTGCGAGGACCCGGGGAACAACGGTACGCTCCCCGCGGCTGCTATCAGACTGGCCGCGGGAGTGAGTGTTGAGGGAGAGAGGAGACGGCAACCCTCGCTCGCCATAGACTGTATCCCTACTCGTCTCTCCTGAGCTCGGTTGTAACATGAACCGTGGAATACAGGATATGTTAGATCAGTGGTTCTCAACCTTTTTTGGGCCAGCGCCCCCCTGTCCATTATCCAGGCCTCTTACCGCCCCCCCCCCCCCCCCCCCCCCCCATCAAAAAAAGTAGGCTTATTTTCTTCCCTAAATATTAATGTTGACTAATATTCTGTGTTATATAATTTAAAAAGCATGTCACTGAATGCCAAATAATAGATTGGATTTAACTGGGCAGTTGGAATATCATTATCATTAGTTTACCAGAGAGCAGAAAAGCCATGTGAATGTGAATAAAAATGCTGTTTCTGAGTGTTAAACAAACTCAGACAACATCAGAGAATACAGACAGACGCTACGGAACAGCAGCAATTTCACACATGTCCGATGCAGAACAAACAGTAGGCTGCAGAACTGTACATTACAACTAACATTGTTAGTTTTTTTAAGTGTGCTGGTGTTGCATTTCTCCAAATTGCTGTTTTATGATGCTAATATTTATTCATTTTTGATTGGACTTGGGGGGGGGGGGGGGTGGTGTCACAATATGGCGGCAAACGCTAGGGGGCTATTATTTTAATATTTTATTTAGTATTCTATGGTATTATTTTCATAAACTGACCACTTCGAATTTGTCATATCAAAACATATCAAAACATAACAAAGTTCCAAAGTTCAGAGCTCTGCGCTCTGGGAGCGCTCAGAGATGGGCGCTCTGACTGAAAACACGGTTTTGTCCCGTAATAACACTGATGACAGCTGATCAATACAAAAGACGCTGCAGCTGATGCGTTCGTTTCCAGGACATCACAAGAGGAGCAACATATCACAAAAAAGCGATCGTATAGTTTAGTTTGCAAACACATCGCAATGCTAACCTCAGAATGGCACTAGGGATAACATCCACAAAAACACTTAACAGTAATACATTTATGTAATATACTGTGATGAACCTGCGAGGGGAGGGGACATTCGTAGCTGATTTCTCTAGGTTCGATTATTGGTAAGCTAAGCGACAGAGAACTTTCCGGACTGGTTTATTACAATACGATCACTTTTTTGAGATAGGTTGTTCCTGCTGTGATGTTCTGGTATGGTGGTATGGTATGGTATTAGCACTCATTTTAACTAAATTAAATAAGCTGTATTGAAAGGAAGCGAACGCATAAGCGCAGAGGGTAGTGTGTATATGAGTGTGTATACGCGGGGAGGGAGTATTTGGCACGACAGGCTTACGTCACCGGCGGGGACATGGACTGAGTATCAAAACTAACATAAGAAATATTCTCTCTCGCTTATAGCCAACAATTACAATGAGCCTACAAACTGAAACACATGTCACTCAAGCATAGCCTACAAGGAAAACACTCATAGAAATTAAACAAGACCGTAAATTAAACAACACCTTATCGCTGTTAGATGAGCAACACAAATTAAATAGCCTATTCCTCATAAATCTTCGCCAACTGGCTAAATCCAAAGACAATCAACTATTTACAGTTATATAGCCTATTCCACTCCTATCCGTGTTCATTTGCGGGTGCTATGCAAGAAAAGGATGGCAAGGGTTGAAACATGACATTACAGATGGGATGAACCGGGGTTCTTTTTATCGTAGACTAGCATAGTATTGCAATTTCTGCACTGTACATGAACTGTCCAGATTCTTCTACAATGCAGCTTACCCAGACACATTGGAAACTATCAAAAGCTCTGCCTTTGCTAGCTGAGTTTTTAGCTTCATCTTCTTGTTGACACTCTCACTTTAAAAAAAATGTGGGCGCTGTGCTACGTGTGTCTGCATCACAGAGCCCGGCCAAGTTCAGAACACTGCGCTCTGGGAGCGCTCAGAGATGGGTGCTCTGACTGAAAAGACGGTTTGTCCGAGCGAAATGACCGTTCGTGCATTTACGAACGTACCCGTAATAACACTGCTGACAGGTGTTTTTCATGAGAAAAATACTTAATGCGCGAACGCCCCCCAAGAACACCTCAACGCCCCCCTTTTTAAAATATCTGTTCCAGCGCCCCCCGATGTTGTCTGAACGCCCCCTTGAGAAAACGATGTGTTAGATGCTTTCCCGTTGAGAAACGATGTGTTAGATGCTTTACAGTAATTCCCCAAATGACCAGAAAAGGAAGTTAGATTTGTCGCTGGTCGCTTTTGACTAATTAAGTCGCCAAGGGGCTCTGGAAGTTGGCAACACTGGGAGTGCGTTCTTTAAACTTCCTTGGGTACGTTAATGAAAGGTGCTGATTGGCCGAAAAGGAATTGCTCTTTCTTAAGGACCCGGATTATGGCCAGAGATATGTGCCACTAGAATCTGAATTGAATTACTGACTTAAAATGTCCTAAAAATACAACAAAATCTAAGTTAAAGTGATTACAGTGTGTTTTATTGGCATAAAAAAAAAAAACTAAAAAAAAAACATTTTATTTTATTTTTTAATTCTCGCGATAATATCGTGGATCGCGATTATTTTGCCCACGATAATCGTGACATGACATTTTCTAATCGTCCCACCCCTAGTCAGCATACCAGAGAGCGAGAGAGCAAGAACCGGGTGAGAAAGTGGACAGGTAGTCAAGACCACATAAGTAAGTAGCCTTGAGAACCGATGGTTCTGGAGCCTAACGGCCCTTAGGGGCCTATCTCCTGTTTCCGTAGTGTGAGGCAGCTTAATGTACAAGTACCCCCCTGGACATGACGCTGGTATGTAGCAGGGTCTTACCCCCTGGGCCGGGGGGGGGGGGGTCCATGCCATGGTCCATGCCACCCCCCCCAAGGCAGCAAACCAAGGGGAAACACTGGCTTTCTATGGAGCATGTCAATAAAACAAACTGTTGATGTGCCATTTATTTCAAAACAAGTTTGTGAAAAGCGTTTATCAGATCCTATGTCGGTGTGTGTTTTAGGTTCCTGATCTTCTTCGATGACGGTTACGCCTCCTATGTGTCCCTGCCGGAACTCTACCCAGTCTGCAGACCCCGTAAGTCTCCTCTCTAGGTTTTTTTTTTCACAATATTTTTATTATCATTTTTATATGCCAACATCAAAGAAAAAACAACAAAAGACAAAGAAAGAGAAACATACAATAACAAAGATCACAAACATAGACACACACAACCTGCATCAATTTTGGATTGAATAAAAAACAAAACAAAAACAAAATGTATTCTATCCTACATGTTCTTCATGTATGGTTCCCACAGCTTGTCACCTCTCTAGGTTATCTATCCTTATCCACCCACCTCTTCTCTCCATCTCACTCTCTCTCTCCCTGATTAGTGAAGCGTACCTGGGACGATATCGAGGACGTGTCGTGTCGAGACTTCACCGAGGAGTATATAACAGCCTACTTCAACCGGCCCATGGTGCTGCTCAAGGTGGGGCAGGTCATCAAGACGGAGGGGAAGGGGACGTGGTTGAGGAGCCGGGTGGAGGAGGTCGACGGAAGCCTTGTCAAGATCCTCTTCATGGTACGTACACCGTCCGTCACCGTTCGGTTAGAATAGATTACGTTCAAAAGTAAGTTGTGGTGTGTTTAGTATGAAGAGCAGCGTGGTATGAACAGGGTATCCGTGGTGTCTTGAAAAGTATTAAAAGTTGATAAATCAATTTTGAAAAAATCAAGACCCTTAATAAGTATTAAAAAGTCTTATCACGATTTTATGACGTCTTGAATTTTGTTGGTATTTTTCTGAATTAGACTCTGTCCAAAGAGTTTGAGTCCTAAAAACTTTTAGTGAATTTATTAGTTTTATAAAAAAACAAAGATGAACCGGAAATTCTGTTGTATGATAGTGGTTTAGTCTATTGCAAACTAAAACTGTTAAGTTAAAGGTGTCACTGATGTCAACGGTTACAGCTCGAAGTGGCGGTGAGGTCTGGAAAAATATTGACAAGGACTTTAAAAAGTCTTAGAAAGGTATTGAAATTAACCTCAAGATTCCTGTATATACCCTGATGGTGTACACTCTGCCTAAATGACTTATGTCACGAAAACACGTCCTTCTATAGCGGTGATGTGGTGTTGTCGTCCACAGGATGATAAGCGGAGTGAGTGGATCTACCGCGGTTCCACCAGGCTGGAGCCCATGTTCAACGTGATGAACATGAAGAAGAAGATGGCCGGCCAGCAGAGGACACGGCCCAACATGGGTAAACAATCAGTCACAATCGAATCAATCGATCAGTCTGTCTGTCAATGAGTTTGTAAGATCAATCAAACAGATCTCCCTCTGTCTCCGTCTCTCTCTGTGTGTAGGAGCTTTGAGGACGAAGGGTCCAGTGGTTCAGTACACCAGTGAGGGGGTCAGCTCCGTGACCCCCACTAAAGAAGCGCCGTCCACCTCGCGTACCCAGCCCCCTCAGCCTGCACGCACAGAGTGAGTGACACACACACACACACATACAGTATATACAGTATATTATATGACACTCACACACACTACCGTTTATGTTTATGTTATGTTACATTGGGGGGGCGGCGGTAGCCTCGAGGTTAGAGAGGCCGGCTAGTAATCGGAAGGTCGCTGGTTCCATCCCCGCCTCAGGAGGAAACTGCACGTGCCCTTGAGCAAGGCACTTAACCCCTAATTGCTCCAGGGGGCGCTGACTATGGCTGACCCTGTGCCTAGAGCAAAAAATATCACATTCCAACAATTGATTGAAGTTGAATGCATGGCAAATAAAATATTATTATTATTATTATTATTATTGAAGACACAGGGACTTAGATGCGCTCTCTCTCTCGCTCTCTCTTCCAGTGCTTATAAACAACAAACGGCTAAGAAGAGAACTTCCCCATTCGTTGTGTCATTTGGAGGCCCTGTTCGATTGGCGAGTGATGGACCCGCCCCCACTCCTAGCCCTAGACCCGTCGCCATGCAGCCCCACACCTCCCCTGCCACCCCCATTAACCCATCTAGGTGAGTGACGAGTGCCTCGTATCAAAAGCCTGTAGATGATTCACTAATGAACTATGCAAGTAACTATGGACATCTTTTTGTCTAATTCTGTCAACGACTCTCCGCCCCTCTCTCTCTCTCTCCGCCCCTCTCTCTCTCTCTCTCCGCCCCTCTCTCTCTCTCTCCGCCCCTCTCTCTCTCTCTCCGCCCCTCTCTCTCTCCGCCCCTCCCTCTCTCTCTCCGCCCCTCCCTCTCTCTCTCTCTCCGCCCCTCCCTCTCTCTCTCCGCCCCTCCCTCTCTCTCCGCCCCTCTCTCTCTCTCTCTCCGCCCCTCCCTCTCTCTCTCCGCCCCTCCCTCTCTCTCTCCGCCCCTCCCTCTCTCTCTCTCTCCAGATTGTGCGTCCTCCAGACAGGCTCCATCCAGACTCTGACTCCCCTAGAGGCGTCCCATCTCCATAATCCTTTATTACAACATCAGCAGTTGCAACTTCCTCCTCCTCCTCCTGCTCCTGCTCCTCCTGCTCCTGCTCCTCCTGCTCCTGCTCCTCCTCCTCCTCCTCCTCCTCCTGCTCCTGCTCCTGCTCCTCCTCCTCCTCCTCCTCCTACTCCTGCTCCTCCTGCTCTTCTCCTCCCCCCCCCCCTTCCTTCAGCCCCCCCCCCCAGCGCCCTAGCCCTGAACCCCTTTAAGTTATTCAACGACAGCATCCCCCACGAACCGTCGTACCGCGCCCCGGCCGACCTGGTCTCCTACATGCAACACACCTGTCAGCCCACCTGCCTGAACTGCATCCGGCCCCCCCGACGAGACCTGCACCGGGGCAGGAACCCCCTCCTCCACCCCCTACTGTACGACTTCAGACGCATGACCACACGGCGGAGAGTCAACCGCAAGGTAGGATGGACCCATAGTACACAGGGTATCCGTGGTGTCTTGAAAAGTATAAATCAATTTTGGGAAACGATTTTATGAGGATACCCTTCACGATTTTATGAGGTCTTGAATTTTGTAGGTATTTTTCTGAATTAGACTCTGGCCAAAGAGTTTGAGTCCTTAAAACTTTTAGTAAAAGTTTGTGAAATCGTTAGTTTTATTAAAAAACAAAGATGAACCGGAAATTCTGTTGTATGATAGTGGTCTAGTCTATCGCAAACTAAAACTGTTAAGTTAAAGGTGTCACTGATGTAAACGGTTACAGCTCCAAGTGGAGGTGAGGTCTGGAAAAATATTGACAAGGTCTTTAAAAAGTCTTAGAAAGGTATTGAAATTAACTTCAAGATTCCTGTATATACCCTCGTACATTACTGCTGCCTGTCAGAGAGAGGGGGAGAGGGATGGAGGAGGAGGAGGAGGAGGAGGAGGGGGACATATAGGGATGTAGTAGGGGGAAGTCCCCACCTCTCTTGGCTCCCTGGATTGAGTTGTCACTGTGTTTTCCTGCCTTACATTTTGGAATTCTGCACCCCCCCCCCCCCCAGATGTCCTTCCTAGTGTTCTACAAGGCTCCGTGCGGCCTGTGCCTGCGCAACATGGCCGAGATCCAGCGCTACCTGTTCCAGACGGGCTGCGACTTCATCTTCCTGGAGATGTTCTGTCTGGACCCCTACGTGCTGGTCGACCGCCGCTTCAGAAGCCGCCAGAAGCCCTTCTACTACAACTGTGACATCACAGACGGCCGCGAGGACATACCGCTGTCCTGCGTCAACGAGATCAACGTCACGCCTCCGCCAGACATGGCATACAGTAAGGACCAGACGTTAGGTTGGGGCTCCGGAGGTTGTGGCAACCACTGAGTTCCACTGGGGGGGGGGGGGGAAACACACACGCACACCCAAGCCAAAGAATGACACGGAAACCAGGGTACTCTTTAGCCTCTACGGGCGTTTTTTAATAAAATAAGAATAGTTCAACGGGGGGAAAGGTCCAACTTAGTTTCTTCCTCTGCTGGAGGGTACTTTGAAGGGGAGGTAGGTGCTCCTCTGGGTTAGGCTGCCGTCGCCTTTCTCTCTACCATCACGAGGAGACAGAAACAGAACACGTTAGGTTAAGACCGTCAAACATAATTGCCGGAATCCGGCTCTCATCCTCTGCCGCGTTGCCACTCTGGTTCCTCTAGCTTCTCCCTTCTGCCTGATCGCCGTCTCCATATCTGGGCCTCCGCCCGGAGGCACAGGTGCAACAGTTGGGCTAATGAGCCCGTGGTGCGCTTCCCACGGCCAATTGTATCTCCCTGCTATGACGCCGCCCTGGGCGGGGGGGTGGCCTCTATCAGTGGTGCTGAGAGCTCTTAAATTACCGGTTGAGGTCCCCATAACATGGTGTTAGGGTACCTTAGGGTTGCCACAAAGTATACAGTAAAACTACCTGAAGAATACTGAGTTGACTGGTCCGTGTTTGTTTCTCTCGTCCTAGGTAAGGAGCGCATCCCTGAAGACGGCGTCTACATCAACACCAGCTCCGAGTTCCTGGTCGGCTGTGACTGTACCGACGGCTGCAGAGACAAGTCAGTCTGACCTTTTTGACCTTTGACCTCCCCGTAACCCTTGTATATCAGCACTAATCCTCCCTATGTTTGGCTGAGGTCACCCATGATGTTTTGGTCTCTCCTCCAGGTCCAAGTGTTCGTGTCACCAGCTGACCCTCCAGGCCACAGCCTGCACCCCAGGAGGACAGATCAACCCCAACGCCGGATACACCAGCAAGAGACTGGACGAGTGCCTGCTGACCGGGTGAGACACACACACACACACACACACACACACAAAATCACACACCTCCCAACCCACAGTCTGGCTTGCCCCCCCCACAAACACTAGCGCACTCTCTTATCTTATGACCACATGACAGAGCGGACAGTGTCATTTTGCGAAGTCAAACAAACAAACAATGAATTAATGAATTTCCCCCTCTCTTCTTCTCTCCTCCCCCTCTCTTCTTCTCTCCTCCCCTCAGGATCTATGAGTGTAATAAGAGGTGTAAGTGCTGTAGTCAGATGTGCACCAACAGGCTGGTGCAGCACGGCCTGCAGGTGCGTCTGCAGCTCTTCAACACGCGGAACAAAGGCTGGGGGATCCGCTGCCTCGACGACGTGGCCAAGGGCTCCTTCCTCTGCATCTACACTGGTGAGGGAGGGAGAGTGGGAGGGTGGGAGGGTGGGAGGGAGGGAGGGAGGGAGGGAGGGAGGGAAGGAAGGAAGGAGGGAAGGAGGGAGGGAGGGAGGGAGGGAGGTGAAGCAAAGGAATGCATCCTACTTAGGGTTGCAAAATTTATCATTTCCATATTTCTCTTTTTTTTCTCATCTCTCTGTCTCTCCTCCCTCCAGGGAAAATTTTGACCGACGACTTTGCCGACAAGCAGGGCTTGGAGATGGGGGACTACGGGAAGTACTTTGCCAACCTGGACCACATCGAGAGCGTGGAGGCGTTCAAAGAGGGCTACGAGAGCGAGGCCCACTGCTCTGACGGGAGCGGCGTGGACATGAGCCGGCTGAAGGTGCCCGTCTCCGCCCTCGCCATGGGCAAGGGCGCTCCGAAGACCCAGACGCAAAAAAAAAAGAATAAAAAAAAAAAAGAGAGGAGCTACACCACACGCAGCCAAGCCAAGGGGGTCAAGGAAGGTGTGTGTGTGTGTGTGTGTGTGTGTGTGTCTGTGTCTGTGTGTGATTGTGTAGCTATATAATACAAACCTCAGTACTGTGTCTGATGTAGAGCTTTTGCTCCCCCCCCTCACCTCTTATTCCTCCCCCCCCTGTTCAGGGAGCCAGGACAGTAAGGACGGGATAACAGCAGCAGGGGGGGCGGAGGACAGGAAACCACCGCACATGCCGGAGGAGAGCGGGAAGAGTAAAGTGGTGTCCTGGCTCACCACCCAATCCTCCACCACCTCTCAGACCACCATCAAAATGGAAGGGCTGAAGATCGAGAAGAAGGTGAGCAGGAAGGAGGGAATATTCTCCACCATCTGTTGGATGAATTACCTTATCTATAGAGAGATGAGCTTATCTATAGAGAGATGAGCTTATGTGCATTATGTGGAAGCTATGGGTCTCATGAAAGGTACCGTCTAATCAGATGCAATGCTAATGCTATCTACCTCTAATCAGATGCAATGCTAATGCTATCTACCTCTAATCAGATGCTAATGCTAATGCTATCTACCTCCACAACTGCTGGTCCCTTAAATGAATTATGTGTGTCCTGGTGTTGTCATTGGATATTGATGAGTGCCTGTCTTCTGTTCTAGGAGCCTGGGGACATCAAAAGGTACGTAAAAGACGGTACCCACAAGACATCACTGACCATTGTCTCTTATCAGATTAGTTGAATGGTTTTGTGTGTCTGTGTGCACAGTGGCCACCCCCTCCCGGTGAAGAAAGAGGGAGTGAAGAAACAGGAAGTCATGACCCTCTCTGACAGCGACGATGTCATGACCCTCTCTGACAGCGACGATGTCCAGACCATTAGCTCTGGATCGGACGACAACAAGGAGAGAGAGAAACGCACTCAGGGTGAGGGGAGGGGAGGGGGGGGGGTAAGGTAATGTGGATTTTACTGCAGTTTCAAGGATTTTTAAGTTTAAATTGTATTTTATGTTTAAAAAAAAAGAACAACACTATGGGCCCTATTATGCACTTCTTAACTTGCCGTATTAAGTCTTAATTAAGACGCACCGCCAGGTTAAGACCTACCCCCACCCTTATTATGCGCTTCATACGCGCTACTGCTATTATGCAGGTGTCGATAGGCGCCCACACATAAGACGTAAAACTCCCGTGCATATATTGCTCATTGTGGCAGTGTTCATATGTTAATGAAGTGCACTAGGCGCCCCTGCTATTATGCGATCTGACTTTGCTCCTATCGCTAAGAAGTGGTTTGAAAAGTTCTTAAGTTTAGACTTCATGCACGTTTTGAAACACGAGCGCGCCTCCGCGGTTTGCGCATGCATGTGGGCACACATGAACACGCACGTGGCTCCACAGCAAGACGTCAATTACGGTCACAGTATAAATGCTTTATTTCAGAAGGGAGAGGCAGAGAAGCGCGCTGACCTCCTTCTCAGGACTTCCATAATAGAATAGCGCTAATGACTCAACGCAGCCGGTTCTTAAAGGGAATGGCACCTGGCACGCTGATTGGGTTGATTGAGAAGACGCCCAAAACACACCCATGACTAATTTCTTTGCTTAGCGCCGGGTTTTAGGCGCCCACTACAGCACGCATAATAGCAAAGTGGCCTTGACCACGCCTCCACGTCTTAAGTTTAGATCTACCGCCTCGTCTTATTGATGAAGTGCATAATAGGGCCCTATATCTGTTGTATTTGTATATGTGTTTCGCCCAGAATTTACTCTCTCCTTTCACTGGCCCACCCCCGCCCCTTTCTCTCTCTCTCTCTCTCTCTCTCTCTCTCTCTCTCTCTCTCTCTCTCTCTCTCTCTCTCTCTCTCTCTCTCTCTCTCTCTCTCTCTCTCTCTTTCTCAGGTGTCGTGAAGAGGCAGGTAGCAGTAAAGTCTACGCGTGGCATCGCCCTTAGGCCGATGACCGGTATGGTGGTGAAAACAGGCGCAGGTGGAACTGGGAGAGGAAGGGGGGAGACGGGGGGGCAGGGCGGGACACAGAGTCAGGGGGGAGGAGGGGGAGACAGCGGACCCAAAAACACACGGCAGTTCTTTGACGGCGAGGAATCATGCTACATCATTGACGCTAAACTGGAAGGCAACCTGGGACGCTACCTCAATGTGAGTGTGTGTGTGTTGAACTTTGTGTATTTTCTTTACTGTGTGTGTACACTGGATGAATTGGATGTTTAACTCGTAAAAGGGAACTAAGGTCTTTCCTTACCATATATTGTCCTCCCTCCCCGCCCGAAACAGCATAGCTGCAGTCCTAACCTGTTTGTTCAGAATGTGTTTGTGGACACACACGACCTGCGTTTCCCCTGGGTGGCCTTCTTCGCCAGCAAGTGAGTCTCGTGAAGGATCTTGACCTAGCTTGACCTGAACACATTAGCATTATTGTGTGCAAAACAATGAGACTAGTATAGGACACTTGTTAGCATCTTCGCTTTACTGTGATTTTTGCAGTTGATACTTGTGTGCATTGGTTTGTGTTGTACACTATTGGCATTAATGTGTGTTTGTGTGTTTGTGTGTGTGTGCGCGCCATGCGCAGGCGTATCAAGGCAGGCGCAGAGTTGACATGGGACTACAACTATGAAGTGGGCAGCGTGGAAGGCAAGAAGCTCCTGTGCTGCTGTGGGTCGAGAGAGTGCCGAGGAAGACTGCTTTAATGAGCAGTCCTTACCTCCATCCCCATATTTGTATGTGTATGTGTATGTGTATGTGTATGTGTATGTGTATGTGTATGTGTATGTGTATGTGTATGTGTGTGTGTGTGTGTGTGTGTGCGCGTGTGTGCGCGTGTGTGCGCGTGTGTGCGAGAAAGGGAGAGAATGTTTGTTAGAGAGAGGTGAGTGTTATTAGATGTTTCCCTGATGATGGGCGGAGGCCGAGATTCGTTGATTCCCCAAGTAATTATTTAATGATTGCTCAAGGTAGACAATTAAGATAAAGTTTATTCCACAGCGCTGGATGTGTTCCGTCACATGCAGACAGAGAACGCACACAGAATTACATTTTACAGTGGCTTCTTATAGGCAATAGTTGATGATCAAGCAAGCAGTTGTCCCTCATACAAATCATCCTAAAGACAGGGCTCCGTTGAGTCTAGATAGGGTTGTTGACGAGAAATCCTCATCTCCCATAAGGAGCTGGTCGTCATGACAACCCAGTTACTTGACTCTGGTCAGCTGGTTGGCTGGTCCTAAATATACTGACCTATTGACCCATGTTCTATACTGGTCCATAGTCAGGTTCCATGCTGCAGGGTGCATGGTATGGGACAGAGAGTTTGCAGGAAGTGTCAACACTAGATATTACAACTTGATTAAGATTACTGATGATACAGTATTTAGAGTTTACCTATGCACAATGGAAAAACACATCCTATCAGCTCACTCTTTTTTTTCTCATCTAATGGACAGTAACTTTAATTATCTCTCTTTCTTTCCACATGGCTGAGACCTTACATTCCTCCTCCGGAATCGTCATTAAATGATTTTCCCCACAGACAAATATAAGTCCTTAGTCATGTGGCCTGACAAAATGAACAAACATCTCACTCCACAATTGACTTAAGTAAAAGGTCACTTTGTGGTCACTTTGTGGTTAAACTACTCTGATTAATAATCACCTTCTTTGGATAAAAACCTTTTGTTGTTTAAAGGAGAAAATATCCAAATAGGTTTCTCATTACTATGTCTAAATACTCATTACAAATGAAGTAGGTATTATTTCCATCATTAAGTCAAATCAAATGTTTTTCCATAGTTTGTTTCACAATTATACATTTTTAACAAATAGGGATATAGTCAATTAGTTTCTTTAGGTGGTGTCTTGTCTTGATTCTTTGATATCCTAAGTCGATCTTCAACAGAGGGACCATCATGCGTTTCCGGTTGCAATGAGGCACTATCTGATGTGATGGAACATTCTTCTTAGCCTTGTCGTCTGCTGTAGCCTTTGTTGTCCTTTTCTCTTGTTGCTGTGTTATTGAGAGACTCACAGTAGAAATTATTTCATTCACCATCATGATGCTTGCTCAAATGTTTTAACAGTGTTATTGAAACTCTAAATCCTCACCCCCTACTTTTCTCTCCTCTATTGTTCGTTTGTGCTATGTCCCCATTGTCTGATCTTAAAGGTTTAATCCCGTTGTGGTGAATACGTATAACAATGTTTAACAAACTGACAAACTCCTGCAACTGAGTCTAGTGCGCTAGTTGGTTTAAATCCCTGGATGTCACGACGCATGCGAACAAGATTAGTATCAGAGTCTTCAGTTAAAGTAATGTCTGTTTCGTTAGTTATCACACAGAGCGTTATATACAGAACCGTTAATGTGGCTATTATTCCCCTGATCCATAATGAGGTCTGGATCGCACGGTTTCTCTCGGCACGCATCGTCTGTCCGGTATCTTTTGTCCTCGTTTCGATCTTAACACACAACAACATCAAGAATAGCTGTTAATAGCAGAGATAGTCATTATTATGGTACTGGAATCAGTAACGTTTGTCATAATACGTGTCCGTTTTCCCCTTTGCTTGGGTCCTATCGTCAGGATAAGTTGAGACTGAGAGTGGGTTGGGCCCCCCCGTGGTCCCCCCAGTGTAGTGAGTTATTCACTTGCCTGCTGAGACATTTTTAGATACAAAGATTGCACAATCGTTAAGTACAGGTAGACAGACACTTTAGTTTCTCGTAAATGGGTTAACTCGTCCGTCATCAATGCTCCTAGAGGAAACAATAGGATTTGTCATTTGAGGTTCATGGGTATCAAACTAGGACGTGGGTTGTGAAAAACCGTGAACCGTCCCTTTAATTTCCAAATCAGTCTTCACTACTTAGTTTAGTCATTGTCAATGTGCAATCTGAGTCAATTCCAATAAGCATACTTTTAAATGAGGTAGATAGGTTCTATTCTACCCGTATGTTAAAAAATTCTGATCACAATCATTACTGATAGCGTGAATAGTTCCCCATTGGTCTATGTACAGTATAAGCGTATTTTGCATTAAGGTTTAAGTTTGCTGTGAACATTTAAATGTTCTCTCTCCCTCTCTTATAATCAATATTTCTCAGTCAATCACCCGTTGGTTTTAGTAGATTTATCAGAGACATTCTTGAGTCAGTGTGAATGGTTTTCTATCATAAATGTTGCATCAATGTGTAATGCTCGTGCATTCAGCTGTTGGCCGATAACACTGTTGATTGTGTGAAGTACTGTCATATTCGTATGTGTAATTGCTTTATCAAAGTCTGTAGTCTGTCATGTCATTATCATGTTTCTGCTTTCAAACAGAAAAACAACATTTACATTTACAGTTTACACAGAGAATTATCATTTGTGATCTGATTTCCACTTTCTCTCTTCCTTCTGTTAGAGTGGCCCTCAGCAGCGACCCCGTGCTAGTCCGTCGCCCAGTTTCTCTGCATTTTCTTGGTTCTGTCAGGAGATAGAATTGGCAAGAGTTGTCATAATGTTCCAGGTGTTGTCCGTTTGGGATTATCCTCCCCTCAAAATGTCACATATTCCTCTTTGCTTGTGTGAACATTAAAAGTCATTAATGCGTGGTCTATGTCTCTGTTTACTAAGTAAATTCAAATGTTACGTTTGCTGAGTCAATGCAGAATTGTATGATAATTACAATAAGAGACAACTATATCTGTATGTGTATCTCTATGCACGGCTGTGGCTGTGTTCTCTGTGTCACAGAAATTGCGTCTTGGTTACAAGAGCAGTTCTATTAATAGTGTAGGTTCAAAGTGTTGTCTCTGTAGCCTAAATGTTCTCTTACCACTTATTATTTGTAAGTAATAAGTTAGGTCGCTTGTCCTGAGAAATGCAATGGTTATTCATTTCACTCTTTATCATTTGTTTAAAATATGTTAATCAATACAAGGATTATTATTACTTAACTCAATGGGTTCGCTATAACTATTATCACTCGACATGCTTCACGTAAGACTTCATTACCCATAATGCTTAGTATTCATTCCATCCGTCTAATTCTGTGCATTGTGCCAACTCCAAAGCTTGTGATTGGGGTTGCTTATTAAACAATCCCAAAGCGTCCAGTTCCCTTATCCGTTTCTCTATCAATGCTGGGGTCAATGAGAAAATGTCTGGTGTCGATAATTTGAAGTTTTTCGCATCGTCTCCGATACCATTTAGAATCATATTTGTGAAAAACACGTTTTCTTTATCCTCTAATTCCAAATTTGCCTGTTCTTTCCACGTCTTTTGGAATCTGATTACAAAGTCAGACATTGTTTCATTAGGCGTTAACGTTTACAGTTAAGAATTTGTGAGATATCCCGGTTTTGGCTGGCATAGTCGTTTAGAAATGTGGTTAATTGTTCAATGTGAGTATCCCTGTGTTCCTTATCAAGCCATGGGAATCGTTCTTTTATTGTTTTTCCTTTACATGGTCCATCATTTTGTTCATGTAAAGTTTCGCAAGCATTTATTAAAGTATCAATTCCGACATCTGGCATTAAAGTGATCAGAATGTATCTTAAATCCGTGCCATTCAAATTACCATGTAACAACATTGTTTTATACCAATTTATGAATCCTTTAGGGTTAATCAAGGGTTTGGGTGCGTCTTCTATAATTTTAGATACGTCATGTAATGTTAATGGTTTGTACAGAGTCCGCTCTTCTATATTTAGCAACGGTGCTTGCACCTCTACCTCGCTGCATGTCACAGCTTGCTCAGCCCGTAGTTTTATGGGAGACACACTCTCTACCTCCCGTTTCCTGCTAGGCCTATTATGTTCCTGCTTTCTGACAATATTACCAGGCCATTGTTTAGACATTATTAACCATGCTTGATAGACTTCTTTCATGTAATCGGTGTCCCATGTTGGATCTCTAATTGTTTTGTTTGATATCAAATATTCGTCAATAATCGTCAGCTTATGCTTTTCAAAACTCCCGGTACTTGGAAAATTATTGTCACTCCATTTCGCAATCTTTGTTAGAAATGGTTCTGCATAGAATGGTCCTAACTTAAGTAAAATCCATCCTTTTGGTGCCATCATATTGGTGTATTTTATCGGAATATCAATTATATGTGGATCAATTTTCAATAGTTTCTTAATTGCTTTCCTTTCTGCCCGTGGCAGATCTCTTTCAGATTTATATTTCAAGGTCCGTTTATCACAATTTACCGTCCTAGAAGTTTGTTTCGTATATATTGGTATCTGTTACTGCTAAAAATGAAGAAGAGTTCTTGAGCAAATTTAAGAATGTTTATTCAAAAAAGCAGGTTACACAGCATGGCCCCTCAATGGAGCTGATGGTCCGAATCGGTCACAGGATGAAGTCAAAGATATGGATATGAAGGAAAAGAGAGAGAGCCCATCTGTGTAGAGGATTTTATACCCTGTCACTGTCACTGTCGCTGAGCCAATCAAAACAGAGTCCACGTCATTTTAATTTGGTTGAATACAAAGTATACCAGTGAGATCATAGTAGGTGAGGTCATTTTCTGTCCTGTAAATAGGATGTTATTAATGCAATTCACCCTATGGTCTAATACAATTCTAATGCAATTTATGCTATGGGCGTCTTTCTGGCTCGGGCCCTAATGCAATTATATCTACTCATGATGATATTACAGCCTCTGCACATGCATGTCAAAAGGCCATTGTGTGTATTAGAGGGCCATTGCTATGGTTACAGAGCATGAAAATACACGACACAGCCCCCCTCGGAACACGCAGAGTGTGTTCCGAAACTAAACGACAGACAGAAAAACTACATCAACCCATCAACTACATCAACACATCAACACATCAACACATCAACACATCAACACATCAACACATCAACACATCTCGGTAGAACCTCCACACAGACCAACCCAGGACCAGTACTATGAACCAAAGATAACACATACAAAAAATAGAAAACAACCAATAATAAAAAGAATCTTGTAAATAACAATCACAATTAAACCACACTCAGTTCATCATGCATAATACAAAAACTGAGATACAGAAATTTCCAACGACCGATGTTTCCCTCGTCCTCGAAGCGGCAGGGTCAGAGGTTGCTAGCACATGGCCCCAGTTGGAGAACAGCCTTTACCGCTGTCTCAGATTGATAACACTTTCATAGTCAGGAGCTTCCATTGTCGCGTAACCATTACATCACTTCACAACCGACATCAATCACATGATATAGAAAGAAACAAACAGGAACCGAAGCAAACAATCACAAAACATCACTTAATAAACAAATCATTAAAAGAGGAAACAAAATCAGAAAGCAAAGCAGAATCCAGCTTTTGCTCATCAGCTATGTCGGCCATCATTAAAGCATTAACCGGAACATCAGAAATACACTTTCCAAAACATTTGATTAAAATACCAAGTAACATAATACAGATGATAATGACAACAAGAATAATAGCGACGGACCTGATCATATTACCAATACCTGAAAAAGCAGAATCAAAGAAATCCAATGTATTCCAACCGTGTTCTTTACGTAAATCCTCTATACCCTTCTTGTTAGATTCATGGAAATCATACAGAGCGTTACCAGAATCCGAAATATAACTGCAACATTCACCGCCTATCAAAGCACAAGTACCACCCTGACTGGCCAAAATAATGTCCAAAGCCATTCTATTTTGGAGAGCTACATTCTTAGTTTCAGTCAATTCAGTAGCCAGGGCAGATACTACAGCATCCGAAGCATTAATGTGTTTTTCAAGAACGGATGATAGGGCACTTAATTCAGTCTGAGAGTTGTAGACACCATAACTTGGGAATATTAGGCCAAAAAACTTCTGAGCGGTAGATAACGCCCTACGACTACGATGGGTTGCTTGTTTGTGAAGTACAGACATCTCCTCCCGAGTAACTTTCCTAATCAAAGGTATCAGATGAGCTAAATAACAAAGACCCTCACTCAAAGCAGGAAGCTTAGAGAATGCATTATTATCACACACAAGAAACACACCCTCCGGGAGTTGAAGCTCCGTACCAGGATACAAGAAAATGACACCACCTATACAAGACGCGGCCCCTAGCTGACGAATCGCGCTGCCCTTGAGCCGAGATTGTATGTCAATACAGGTTGTAATATTTACGAGAGGCATGACCTTAAGCTGCGTGGTGCCTTTCTGCCGTCTGGTAGTATTGGTATCATGTAATTTCATTTGAGGCACCATAGCACAATCAACAACTTTACATTTCAATCCAGAAATAACAACTGAACCTCTCCACCGTGTAGAAGTCACACTCCCAGAACATGACAGATGAGGACTCAATGCAGTACCATTCAATTGAACGAACATAGCTTGGATAATATATATCTTCTTCGGACCTGTTGGTTGTGACAAATGTGTAAGCCTATCAATAATAACCTTCCCCACACCGCTAGGCCTATGGTGTTCGTTAACTGCTGCTGTCAGACGTTCCAACACACCAATATCCACACCTGCATAGGAAGAATTTAAAGGAACCAGAATCGTGCTGGGCTGACAAGAAGAGCTCTGGTTCTTGCCCTGTAAAACAAATTGGGCTAAACCCTGCCAATTATAATGAAACCATTCTGCTTTAGTTAACGGTATGGGGAAAAACATAGGAGCAGATGTACTTACAGGGACCTGTTGACAAATCCAGCAATCAGAATAATTCATTTTTGAAGCAAAATCTTTCATGATACTAGTGGCAGAATTAGGGTGGGACCGTGTCCCCAGGTGATTAGAATCATACAACAAATAATCGTCAGTAGCGACTACAATCGCCTTCGTAGAAGCCTTTACAGCAACATTTTCAACCTTTCCTGGTAACTCAACGTGAACATATTCATGCACAAATTTCTCACAGTCCAACGAATAGTAGTGTGGAAAGTCAGGAGTGTTCCTACAAACTTTGTCCTTGAAATTGTTGGATTTACTAGACACCTGTTCACCGATATTACGTCTAGCACACCAATACGAGTTCAACACCTTGTCAACATTAGTTAATGTCACACGAGTTTCTTGCGTGTTGCTTGAGTGTTGATTAAGTGTAACATATTTAGCATCCAGTAAATACCACTCGTCCGCTTCGGCGGTATAGATCAAACAATCATCAACAGTACAACGTGAATGTGGGCAAACAAAAGCTCTACCTGCTGTGATCATTCTTCTCTGACGTCCAGGCATAACAGTGTGTGAGTGAAGTGTAACATTGTCCAAAGAAGTCAATGGGGTAGGAACACTAAGGGGTATATTAGTCTCTGAAACGGCATGGCTTGAGTTTCCTCCTAATTGGCCTCGGTGTATCACGGGATCTGTCTGGTTGGGGTGTATCACTGACAGGTCTGTGTCTCTCAATGGTACCTTGGTCCGGGCAGCCGCCCGGGTTGCTGACATCTCCGTCTGGAGCATTGTCAGGGTCGGAAGGGGTGACAACAGGGGCAACACCAGGCTTGGTAGAACCCCCAAGAGGGGTGTCGCAGTCACTGGATCCTTCACAATCTCCCTTGGCCCACTCATCTCTGGGCTGGACAGGGTCTGGGACGAGGCCCCCGGCATCATCTGCATCACGGCGCAGATACTCACCAACATCTTCGTCAGCCTGGATGTCCAAGCTGTGGACTTCCTCGTCCCCAGGGGTCTCCTCACCATCCTGCTGAGGCTCTCCCTCATCGTCCTCATTGGGTGCCTTGATGCAGTGATGAACGTGATACCAGGTGGGGGACCCCTTGATTTGGATGGCAGTCCCAGTGCACCGAACGACCTCGTATGGTCCTTCCCGTCGAGCCTCATGCCACTTCCGTCTGTAGACCTTCACGTATACTTTGTCACCCGGTTGCAACGCGTCCTTCCTCTCCTGTGCGTTCACCTCCTCTTCACGTTCCTGTTTGTGGAGCACATAAGAAGAGATACTCTTTTGCCGGTTAGTCATGTACTGTACATAGGCTTTCATGTCACTCTCCAAGAGAGCCAAACTTGGCCCTTTCCCACTGGTTCGTGCACAGGGAGCTGTCATTATTCTCCCCATAGCCAGTTCATGGGGAGTCAAGTGCAGCCCTCGAATCTCACTGGAACGACAGGCCATCAATGCAAGAGGGAGTCCTTCCACCCAATTAAGACCTGTATGCTGACAGACCTTAGAAAGACGGTTCTTAAGGACCCCGTTCATCCTCTCTACCATCCCCTGGCTTTGAGGTGAGTAAATACACCCAAATCTCTGCTTGATTCCCAACTTTTGTAGTATAAGCTTTACCGTCTTATCCACAAATTCCTTACCATTGTCTGACGCTATCCTATCTGGAATTCCAAACCTAGGTATGAATTCCCTGCATAGGAACTTTGCTACAGACTGAGCATCCTTTTTTCGAGTGGGGCATGCTTCTACCCATCTGCTGAACCTGTCCACTACAACTAACATGTACCTGTATCCTGCAACAGGACGAATCATGTCCACATAGTCAATCACCAAATGTTTCATTGGCCCGTTTGGGGTAGGGATATGCCCAGTTCCCACTGGTATTCCAGGTCTGATATTGTTTTTCAAACAGACCACACATTGACCAAGGATATGGTCTATTTGTTCCAATAAATATGGAGCCCAAAAACCATATTCCTTGGTGATCTTGCGTCTTACCTCCCCCCTGGCCACATGTGCTAATCCATGGGCTTCCTGTATCAGCATGCCTAATAAATCTGGGGGTGCCACAACCAGTCCCTCATGATTTCTCCATAGACCTGTGTCATCCTGACTAGCCCCCCTTGTTAACCATAGGTTTTTGTCTAGCGCATTTGCCCCATTCTGTAACATCAACAAATCCTCAAGCGTGACCATGCCCTGTAACTGTGCTTCATGTGTGACCAGCAGAACTTTACCCGCTTTGTCTGCTCCTGTAATGGCTTTGGCTGCATCATCTGCAGCCCTGTTACCTTGTGTGACATGTGATGAGTCAGATCTGTGTGCGGCACACTTCACTATGGCTAATTCCCTTGGTTTCATCATGGCTTGTAACAGCTTCATGATTTGAGCGTGGTGCTGAATAGGCGAACCATCAGTTTTCTTAAAACCCCGTCCCTTCCATACAGCTCCATGTAGATGACACACATTATGGGCGTAGGCAGAGTCTGTGTACACTGTCACTCTTCGTCCGGTTCCCAAGTTGCATGCTTCTGTGAGGGCAATCAACTCAGCCAACTGAGCTGAACAAGGCTGAGGAACAGCCTCGGCTTGTTCCACAATGAACCCTGAATTTTGGGATCGGACTATGGCATACCCAGCACGTAAACTTTCTCCTACCCGGTAACAAGATCCATCAGTCCAATACTCAACGTCAGCTTCCTTTAAAGGCAAAGCTAGTAGATCTGCTCTAAGCTTAGAGTACCTCATAGCTTCCTTCACACAATCGTGTGGTTCCCCATCTTCTGGGGTTGGCAAGGTCTCTGCTGGGTTAAGTGTGTTACATCTTAGTAATGTTACATCTTCCCTTTCCAACATCCTGTAATAATTCCTAATCCTAGGCATCGTCAAAGTATACTTGCCTTGATTCAAAAGATTCCTTAGACTGTGGTGGCAGAGAATGGTAATTGGGTACCCCATTGTTAAGGTTGTTGCCTTCTCGTACATAAGATATGCCCCGGCCATTGCTCTGTAGCATGGCGCGAAACCCATTTCTACCTCTGAATATGCGACAGAGTAATAGGCTATGGGCTGTGGACTAGGTCCAATGCCTGTTGGTTGCGTAAGAACAGCGCAGGCATACTTCCCTTTGGCTGAAGAAGAAACATACAATCCAAATTCTTTGGAATAATCTGGAAGCGCTAAAGCTGGCGCTTCTTGCAATTTGTGTTTAATTGTCTCAAACGCCAAATCAGCTTCCCTTGTCCAAGTAATGCAACATTGGAGTTTATCACTACCTGTTTCCTTAATCATCCCCCTCAATGGAGCGACCAGTCTAGTGTAATCCTCCACCCATGCTGAACTATACCCAGTAATGCCCAAAAACATCATCATTTCCCTAACCGTTCGTGGTTTTGGAGCCTTCTGAATAGCTTCCAAGTGTTCATTAGTGACACTGCGATGTCCCTGTGTAATAGATTGTCCTAAGTAAGTTACCTTTTCCTGGCAATACTGTAGCTTCTTTTTAGACACCTTGTGTCCCTTCTCCGCCAAAACCTTTAACAGTTTAACGGAATCCCTGTGACATGTTTCTTCATCTGGGGCACAAAGGAGTATGTCATCCATGTACTGAATGGCAGTACTACTTATCGTCTGCCCTAACCCGTCTAAGTCCTCCTTCAAGACCTGATTAAAAACATGAGGACTGTGTTTGTACCCTTGTGGCATTCTGGTATATTGATAATGTTGACCTTTGTAGGTAAACCCAAATAACCCTTGACTTTCTACACTAAGAGGTATAGAAAAGAAAGCCCCGCATAAATCAATCACTGTAAATACTTTGGCTGTAGATGGAATCTGGGTCAACAGCACATGAGGATCAGGAACTTCAGCTGGATAGCTGACAACTACCTCATTCACAGCCCGTAGGTCATGTACCAGACGATATGAACCATCAGGTTTCGTTACTGGCAGAAGAGGTGTGTTACTTAACGGATATTGAGTTATCTTCAAGACTCCTGCCTCTAACAATCCTTTGATCTGTGGCTCAATTCCATCAATTGCTTCCTGTTTCAATGGGTATTGGTTTTTCCAAGGGGGTTTTGCACCCGGTATGAGTTCAACTCTCAATGGACGAGCTGATTTCACAAATCCAATGTCTGTACTGTTCTTTGCCCACAGGTCTGCTGGCACATTCTGTATCATTTCTTCTCTGAGGTCTTTTTCAGGTTGTACAGGAAGGATTAGCTGGTTCATTAGCTTCACAGTCTGCGGATGTCCTATTCCTTGAGCAGAGATCATCAGTTTTGTGAACTGTCCATCAATGCTCCTCCAGATAGCAGGGTTTTCTTTTGTCGTTACAAATCTGGCTTTTTCTGAGTCTGCCATCATTGCCCCTAAATGCTTCTGTTTATAGTGTTCAGATATCATAAGTGTCACATGAGGGATGCTACCCTCAATCTTATGCTCCTGATCTAGATAAGTGTCACTGTTTATCTTCATAGCCACTCCCTGAGGGCCTAGGATTATACAACTTGTACTAAGCTGTACCTGTTTTGGCTGATGCTTCAGCCACTCATCTGGGTTTGCATCTGCAACTTCTCTAAAATACTGGATTGTACAATGCAATGGATCAGTAGGCCTTCTGGCCTCTGACATGTGTGCCAGGATATAATTGTCCCACATCCTTGCTGGTTCCATTAGGTCTGGGCTAAGCCCTCCCACCCAATACACCATAGATGCGTTGTTGTCCATCATGACAGACAGCTGTCTGTTCTCTTGTGGCACTGTCACCCGACAGCCGTCAGGTGTGCATTTCACTGTACAGTTCAATTGGCATAGTGCATCTCTCCCTAGTAGCCCTATTGGCGTGTGTTCTGATACAAGTATTGACAGATCTGCTCTCTGTCCTTTGTACTCTAAGCTTACAAGCTCAGTAGTAGGGATCAGCTGTTTAATTCCCTCGAATCCGATTGTCTTCACATATTTCCCAGACATAGGAAGGTGCGTGGCATCTTCAGGCTTCAGACAGGTGTAGGCTGCTCCACTGTCCACCATCAATTCTAATGGACGTTGGTTGACCGACACCCATATGGTAGGTTCATCTTCAGGCCTGTTCGTCACCACCAGCTGGCACCCCCCTCTCGGATCTTCTGGGCACCCCTATAGCCCAGCTGCTGGGCCTCCGTAGGGGTTCACCACTCCTGGAGCCGGTGTAGCAGGGGGCCTATATCTTCCTTTTTGTTTCCCCCCTGCGCCCCCCTGGTTCTTCTTCCAGCAGGTACGGGCTAAGTGTCCATCCTGGCCGCATTGGAAACATGGTCCTAACATCTTCTTCCCGGCTGCGGTCCATCCCTCTTGTGGTGGTCCTTGGCCAGGCTGGTTGTATGGCTGGTACGGAACCACTTGCACCCCTGGTGGCCCCTGTGGGTATGGATACCCCCCTTGTGGCCCCTGTGGGTATGACTGGGGAGGGACAGTTTGCAGTTGCTGTGGCTGAGATGGGACCTGCAGGGCTATGGTCTGCACTCTCTCTCTGGTTTTCTTGCCTTCAGTCAATTGTACTTGAGTTAGTTTTCTGAGTGAGTCTTCGTCTTGTGCCTTCTGTATCTGAATCTTCTTTCTAAATAATTCTACTTGGTGTGCTACGTTGTCTATATAAACAGCCTTGTTCATGTGTCGTAGCCCCACCACTTCTGCTAACTTGTTCTTAACTGGGGTAGGGAGACCTTGTTGAATCTTTTCCCTGATTATGGCTTTTTCTAACGGGTTATCTTCGGCATCCTTCCCTGTCACACTTCTCCATTGAGAGTGCACACAGGCTACAAAACCCCTGGGATTCTCATCTTCTCCCAGTGGCATCACGATGATATTGTCTGGGTGAATGTGAGTAGGGTATGTCTCTCTGATTGCCTTCCACAGCCTGCCTCTGTTTGCTGCGAAGAGCTCTGGGTCATAAACTGATGTACCGATATATTTATGAAGTCCTGCCTTCGTCAATATTTCCTGCATGGTGTCCAATCCTGTAATAAAGGCTAAGAGTCTTTTCAGGTCTCCCATCGCGGCCTGCGTCCCTGTCAGTCTCACGTCCATCTCGTTAGTCCAAGGGTGACCCCCATCTTCTAGGACTGGGAGTTTTTCGATCACTTCAGACAGATCTGTATGACCCCAAGGACGATATTCTATCTTGTTATCTCGAAACAGCACCGGGAAGATCCCCTGAATTTCCTCTTCCTCCGATGCCTTCCCTCTTGGTCTAAGGCCATAATTGCTTACTAGTGGCTTCGTTCTTTCGTCCCGCCTTGGTGTCGCTGTAGACCTTGGGAGGTTCGGCTGGGATGTATGATGTGATGTCACTTGAGCTACCTGTTCTAACAGTTCCTCTATCTGTCGTATACAACTTTCCTCCTCTCTTAGGCTTCTCTCTTGGAGTTTTCTTGCCCTCTTTCTTAACTCCTCCTTATCCTTTTTCACCCTTTCTTCCTCCTCTTCCTCCGACATCTTCTTCTTTTGCTTTAAGCTCTCTTTCTTCTTCTCTATCTTCAGAGACTCCTGCTCATCTTCAGAACCACTTTCTTCTTTTCCCTTTTTATAGCGTCTTGTCCTTCCCTGTTTTTCGGCCCTGGCTATTAGTTTTCTGATCTGAGCACTGTAACCTCCCTGTGCATTGCTGTCAGCACCGGAACATTCGCCTTCACCTCCACTGCCATCTTCACTGTCATCTGTCTTGTTCTCTGGTTCGAAATCCACGGTCACTTTCGCTCTTCCCCTCTCTAGTACATTATCACCCTCATCTTTGATAGTGAAGGCTCCGTTCGTACTTAGGACGGGGACCTGAGGGTAGATCCGCTGAGAATTGTCCTCCAGTATCTTGGCATAGGGAGGAGGACTGGAGATTGGAGCTGTGTGTGAGAATGGAATGTTCACTTTCTCTTCCGTTGCTTTGGCCAATTCATCTCTTTTTTCTGGATCCATGTGAGCTGTTTTCTCATTCCAAGCTAATGCTACTTTCTGCCCCTCTACCTTGAAGAGGTCTAAAATAGCTAACTCTAACCTGCGTTTCTCTGATCTAATCTTTCCTTTTTGATGCGCCTTATGTGCATTGATAAGTATCTCCAATGTTGCAATTAATTGTAAGTCAAAGGTGCCCTCTTCTGGCCATGGTTGTTCAATGTCTGCCCAACGAATATTCCATTTCGTTGACATTTTGCTAATCTCCTTAACAAGAGGATTCATTTTTTCCACTATAGCCACAGGGGATGAATTTGCTAATATTCCCTTATCTGTATTAACAGCCCTCACAATTTTACTGGGTTTGGCTCCCATGTCTGAAATATTTATACTGCTTAATATGCTGAAAATATGCTATAAGGTGTACTTTTCTTACAACCCACCTTCTGTTGCCGTATCTGCTAAACAGATGCTAGTCCAACTTTTAACTGCGTCAACTGTCTACACAGAACATTACAATTCAGAACAACGGATTTTTTCAGTGGTATTGTGTATTATTGACTTAAATGTAATCTATGTGTGTGTGTGTTTTAATTTAAATTTAATTAAAATTTTAATTCAATTTAATTTAAATTATTTAAATAATTATAACCAATTAATCACCAATAATCAATTATCACTATTAATTAATATTAATTAATTATTAACAATCATAACTAAATAATCATTCAATTTAAATTTAAATTCAATTTAATTTTAATTCAATTCAATTTAAATTTAGTTTAGTTTTAATCTAAATGTTTTTCCCTTATTGTGTATGAATGTGTATCACTTAATTGCTCAATCAATACTAATTATAGTTCAGGTCAACTTTAATTATTAAACTACAAAGGCTGTTCAACACAATTTATCAAATTACAAAGGCAGGTCACGCTCTAAGTCTTTCTGATCCACAAACCCTTGATTGATCAATCCTCAGATAGAAACTGTTCTGCTATTCTTTAATCAAAAACTGTGAAAAAGAACTTAACTTGAAATAAAAAGATGTAAAACACGAATAATGACAACAACCTGTAAAGAAATCGATTTATTTTGGAAGGAATAAAATGATTAATTATTAATTACAATCTGTAAAGAAATCGACTTGTTATTTGAAAGGAATGCATAATTAATTAGACTTAGTCATTGACACTTCATTGATGTAACCCTGTGAAAGAAAACGTTATCATTGGACTATTACAATCTGTCCACTAGATAATAAACATTATGTTCCAACATCTTATGTTCAAACAACAAGTAACCGACTTGTCTTATCGTGTTCCGTCCACTAGATGGCAGCAAGTTCCTTCCATAGATCTGATAGGTTCAAATGGAATCTGATTCTGTAAGCAACCGAAAATGTCTTATCGATTGCTTCAGACCACCCTGCCGTGATCTTCAAGTCGCAACCTATTATTTTCTACAATCCATAAACAACCCAACCGTCAAGCGAAAAGAATGAACGATTAGTTAGAATTATTCATTATATAATCATATACATTGATTTAAAACCTGTGGAGTAATGGTTTTCATTAGACAGTTGAATTATCCATAGACCGTAAAAAACAATAGGCTGTGAAAGTAATAGGTTGTCAAGGGGCTAACTCTCTTGGTGTAGTGGTTGCGCGGCCGGTTGGTATGCGGGAGATCGGTGAAAGGCAAGAAAGCAAAATGGAGGAAAAAAGAATCCGTCTCCAGTCTCTGCTGGGCTACGCCCCTCTCCGCGCATGCGCCCGCTTTTCACCAGACTTGCGAATGAAACTCAACAAATATCCCCAAACTACTTTAAAATACCCCAACGATCAACCCACTTTATCTCTAATTTTATAAATACTACAATCTATGTGTAATGGATTCAACCTTATCTTTTATGCAACAATCAAATTCAGGTTCCCTTTGTAGTAGAAAGGATTTTCAACTCCGTGTGTGCATGTGTGCTTTTGCAGCCTTTTTTTCTCTGAAATGAGACACACAGAAAGGGAGGGGATGGGCTCTACCCCACGGTTTTTCCTTGAAAAACCACGGTCTTTTTCACAACTTTTGTTTTCACAAACAGAGCACATTCACGACTCCGCAATATCAAGATTATCTTTCAATGTAGTTAAACGTATTATTTACCAAATGTTTCACTCTAATATTCTCTAATGCCTTTTTTTCCACAGCCTCTGTCTTAAGAGGGACTTGAGCGCCTGCAGGCATAAGGCTCGGACGGCACTAAAGTAATTAGCTCCGCTCCTCACAATGGTCCTTTTGTCTTATCAAACAGGAATTCTCATTCCTTTTACATACAATAACACAATTATCAGCTTATCAAACAGGAATTCTCATTCCTTTTACATACAATAACACAATTATCAGCTTCTCGCTAATCTTAACCAATATTGCCGACCCATTAACAAAACGTCTTCCGTTAATTTCCTGTCGACAGCGCATTCGCAAAACGCGCACTGAAGCAATTCATCCTTTGCTCCACCACACACACGATACTTCTACAATATCGTACAATTACACATTTATGTACAAATACAGATTTCTAAATCCGGCTCTTTAAATTCAATCCAATTGTAATTATCTTATATTTCTAACAGATACTCAACACAAATCTAAATTCTTTTGTTTATTGCTTAAGACCATTTAATTACATCAAAGCTGGAAGTCTGACAGAGAGAGAGAGGGACAGAGAGAGAGAGAGAGAAAGAGAGCAGAGAAAGGGGGAGCAGAGAAAGGGGGGGAAGCAGAAGTCAATGGGTTACAGGCACAGAGGGAGAGACAGAGAGAGAGCAGAGAGAGGGCAGAGAGAGGGGGGGAATTGGCTACTTACCTCCAGGCGCTGAGAGAAGTTGAAGAGATGCAAAAATTGACGGTCACTATAATTACTTATAAGCTATTAATTTACTCGTGGACTAGGCTCGCCATTATTTCGTATATATTGGTATCTGTTACTGCTAAAAATGAAGAAGAGTTCTTGAGCAAATTTAAGAATGTTTATTCAAAAAAGCAGGTTACACAGCATGGCCCCTCAATGGAGCTGATGGTCCGAATCGGTCACAGGATGAAGTCAAAGATATGGATATGAAGGAAAAGAGAGAGAGCCCATCTGTGTAGAGGATTTTATACCCTGTCACTGTCACTGTCGCTGAGCCAATCAAAACAGAGTCCACGTCATTTTAATTTGGTTGAATACAAAGTATACCAGTGAGATCATAGTAGGTGAGGTCATTTTCTGTCCTGTAAATAGGATGTTATTAATGCAATTCACCCTATGGTCTAATACAATTCTAATGCAATTTATGCTATGGGCGTCTTTCTGGCTCGGGCCCTAATGCAATTATATCTACTCATGATGATATTACAGCCTCTGCACATGCATGTCAAAAGGCCATTGTGTGTATTAGAGGGCCATTGCTATGGTTACAGAGCATGAAAATACACGACATTTGATTACCCATTTTTGATTAATTAAAGTGCACACAATGTTAGTAAAGGGAATTATTTTATCTAAATTGTCTCGTTAGAGCTTTATGATTACACAATTCGTGTTTATTACTTCTTGTATACTTTTAATTCAGTCTGTTGTATTGCGTTTCATCAAGGTCATTTAAATCCACGTCTCATCTGGTACTCTATCCTGTCTCAATTTGTCAATCTTGTCACTCAAATCTGTTACGCTTTAACATTAACACAATTACCATGTCTGTTCAAATTCTTATCGTCCAACAACTGTCTTTTTTCGCTGTCTGTTTTCTTTCATTCTATTTCTCTACAGAATATACCCACATTACTTGACCTCTTATAAAACACTTTTCTTTAAATCACACCTTAATTTACATACTATAACCACTTACGTGTTAATACCTTATTCATTTAACCATTTTAATCAACATTCTACTTCTGCATAGTTTCAAATCATGTGCTATAGTAACACAATACCTTATCTCTTACCTTACTGACTCAAGCATGATCTGCAGTTCACCTTGTCAAATACCTCAATATAAAATCTGTACTGTAACCCTGTCCACAGTATTACCATTACTTCTTTAAATAAAAACCCACGGAATGCCCAATTCCGTTCAATCAATTCTTCTATGAATTAATCAATACCCAGTTTCAGTATAACTTCCTCCAGAGTGACACCTAGCAGCTCTGTCCTTTATAACGTATTATCCTATATGTGAATTAATGACCTTCATGTGTTTTATCAACAGCAGTACTCAAACTTAGTTTAATATTAGTCTTTTATCTTTCAATTTAGTTATCATCCCCCATCATCACATCCACCCCCTTTTCTCCTTTTGAGGAAAAAAATTACAGTTTTTTTTTGTACAGCTGGGAAGATAGTCAATATGGTTATATCTCCCGGGAGACGCCAACAGTTTCGACCGTATCTGACCAGTCAGCATCCAGATGCACTAGATCACGTTAAAGCACCAGCCAATGAAATAAGGTAAACACAATCCACAGACACACACACAGACACATACACACACACACACACACACACACACACACACACACACACACACACCCCCCCCCCCCACACACACACACACACACACACAGCAAAGGATAGACAATGCAAGTCAACAAGAAATCTTTTACTGGCCCCCATAATAAAACACGACAGGAGATTCCGACATAATCTCCTCCAAGGAAGTAAAACATCTCACCTAATCCTCAAACCCTTCAATACCGTAGTACACAATGTAATCTTACAATAAACATTAATTCTATTGAACAGAGAACTAAAACTGTCAGGCTTTAGAGGGGGGGGGGGGGGGACACGGTCACGTTTACGCATTGTAAGCAGTATTCGACCAACCATCTCTGTGTGTGCATTGGGACGCAGACAGGCGTTGATACCGACAGACAGGTCAGGTACAACAATGACAGGTGTAGCAGGCTACTATCCATCCATACAATAGAACGCACACACACACAACCTTGATATGATATTTTCCTCTTTATCTATTGCGCTGCCCCAATAAAGTGCCATACAGTTTGCCAGGAGGTTATGACACCAAAAAATCAATTACGCACCAGACAAAACAATTTAGAGGGCCTTTATGAGGATGCACTGTCTGCCTTTGATGTGGGGAGTGGGACAAGCTAACGGGTTGTTTATTATGGGGAGCCTACACTACAGACAGGCAGCGATCGTTCTCCATCACTGCGCCCGATGGATGCATGCTGGAGTCGGATGCAAGGTCAACGCATGATGATGGACTGTAGTATATTTCTACTTAAAAACACACACATGCATGGACTGTATATAATGCCTCCTGACTGTGGGGCTAGGGCAAGGTATTTATGACCCTTTGCCAAAGTGTATCTTAAAATGGTGGTTTATGACCTCCTGGCCTCTCCCCCCTTTTCACACCTCAAGCATCTATGTAGTGACTGTGATAGGATCATTGTTGTAGATATTTGCATACGAAAGGACATACTGTAAAGGGGAGAGCACAGGGGCAGACCGGTCTCTTATTCACCCCAGCCCAGCTGACCAGACCAGACCAGGATCCAGCTGCTGATATCTGTGTACTTTCGTACTTTAAATAAATCGTCTTAAGCTCAGAATTGATTCTTTGATTCATAACCAACAAAGGAAATTAACCTCAGGACCCTTTACGGCATGATCGGTGTGGCTCTTACCTGACGCCCCGGTTCGATGCTCGCGGGGGGATTCGGTAAACGTTGACGTCAGGTTTCACACTCAGGATCGACTCGTACTCCCCCTCGATGGTCGCCATCTTGACTCTAATTCACCGAATCGTGTCGGTGCATTTGTGGTGTCTGTGCGGTAACCGGGGACGTGAGCGTAATATACAGTGTATTTGCGCAGGATGTTCTCATCCATCCACGGTTGCTCATCAAATCCCCCCTTACTAGGATGCTGATATGAGTTAGTTAACCCTCTCTAAAACCCTATAGAATCGATTCACCATAATAAATGGCATTCCGTTGAATAGGAAAATGACACAAAAGCATAAGAAACGTTTTTTATGACATTTTTTATGACAATAACAACATATGCTATTACATTAACGCATTTAATGCTTAGAGGATATTTAAAAAAATAAGAAGTTTCATTGACATACAATACAGATTTTGAGGAGCAGTAACCTCCTTATCTCAGTTAATTTTCTTATTCATTATTACAATGATGGCTCAAAATTGTCCTTTCACTGTTATATCCTAACTAGGTATGTTGATATAACTAAATATACTTTCTATATAGTAGAGCAAGCAGGAGCTGGAGACCGTGTTACTGTAATGGTGGTAACTTTATTAGTCGACAACGGAAACGGATAACACGTCATACATATATAATAGGCAGTACCCGGATGCCCCACAAGGTGGTAGTATAAGTACATGACAACTCCTCCCCACTTAATGAACAAGTAGGCTCACTAACAAACCCTTGAAATTAACAATCGCTCAGAACTCCAATCACAACAACAAGATCACTTTGTTAACTAGTTATAAACCATTCATCTTATTCTAAGGGAATGAGTTACGGACTACTCAAACCCTGACATGACCCAGGGGATTATTATGCCCCATTCTTGAGGGTCTGTCACATCCCTACTACAGATCCAGGCGTTTCGGCGGTCGCCGCTCTCTCTGTGACTGGCGATGAGTAGTACGGCCATCCGGCAGAACTACACTGTCTGTATCCGGAACAGGTTTCGGTGTGGAACACGGCGACAGTTCTGTCTCCGATACAGCGGTGAAAGTGGATCCAGAGTCAACAGGCTCCACTGTACCTGGTGTATCCTGGATGAGTGTGCTCTGGATTGGGCTGCCCCGGTTGCTTGGCTCAGCAGCAACCACTGGTGTGTTTTCCCCAGGTGTTGCAGACCCCGCGAGAAGCTGGTCGGTGTGTCTCCTCCAGACTAGGTCATCCTTAGTCCGCACTGTATAAGACACCGGCCCGGTCTGTTCCAGGACTGTAGCAGGCGTCCACTTAGCTCGGTTGTTATAGTTACGTGCCAGTACACGGTCACCGGGCCGGAAGGTCCTTTCTTTTGCTCTCTGCTCACGTCTCTTGACCTGAGCCTGTTGTTTCAGGTGCACAGTCTCTTTGGTCTTTGAGGGTTTCAGAAGGTCGAGATTGGTGCGGAGTTGTCTCTTCATCAGAAGTGCTGCCGGCGCGACTTGAGTGGTTGAGTGCGGTATATTTCTGTATGACAGCAGAAACCTATTGAGCCGCTGGTGGAGAGATCCTTGTCCCTGTGAGGCCTTCAGGCCGTTTTTCATGCTCTGAACAAATCTCTCTGCTAATCCATTTGTGGATGGGTGATAGGGGGCAGAGCGGATGTGTTGTACTCCATTTGCCTCCAGGAATCTCTCAAACTCTTGTGAGACGAATTGGGGCCCGTTATCGCTCACCAGCTGTTCTGGAAACCCGAATCGACTGAACATCTCTCCTAGTTTCTCGATGGTTTTCTCTGCTGTGGTCGATCTCATTATCGCCACTTCCGGCCACTTACTGTGGGCATCAACCACCACCAGGAACATCCTCTCCTCCATCGGGCCAGCGAAGTCCACATGAACTCGCTGCCATGGTGCCTCCGGCCAATCCCACGGATGGAGGGGAGCTGGCTGCGGCATGCAGCACACCTGCTGGCATGACGTACATGTTTTCACAGTCTCCTCGATCCGACCATCCAGTCCAGGCCACCAAAAGTAGCTTCTCGCAAGCTCCTTCATGCGGACGATCCCACTATGTCCTTCATGTAGCTGCAGTAGTAGCCTTTTCCGTAACACAGGCGGAATAATCACCCGGCGTCCCCAGAGGAGACATCCTGCCTGCACAGACAGTTCACTCCTTCTTGTGAGGTAGGGCTTGAGCTCGGGAAGGTCTCCCCTCCTACCGGTGATCAGTACATCCATCAGCGTTGACAATACAGGGTCATTCCGGGTGTGTCTCTTCACTTGAGCTGCTGTGATGGGCGCTTCCTCAACTTGACTGAAGTAGAAAATGCCGGTCCGTGTCGGCTCGGCACGGACCACAGGCAGGGGTAGTCTCGAGAGGCCATCCGCATTGGCGTGCATCTCCGACTTGCGGTATTTGATGTCGTAGTCATGAGCAGACAACAACAAGGCCCATCTTTGCATCCTTCCCGCCGCCAGGGATGGAATGCCGGTGTGGGGCCCGAAGATTGTTGTGAGGGGCTGATGGTCTGTCAGGAGAACAAACTTTCTCCCAAAGAGATAGTGATGACATTTTTTTACTCCAAACACAATCCCCAGTGCTTCACGTTCTATTTGTGCATAGCCGCTCTCAGCCTTGCTGAGTGTACGGGAGGCGAATGCAATTGGCCGTTCCTCCCCGCTGGGCATGATGTGTGAAACAACTGCTCCCACCCCATATGGGGAGGCATCACACGCCAGTTGTAGGGGCAGTGCGGGGTCAAAATGTGTCAGGGCGTCAGATTCCAGCAGCGCCCGTTTCGTTATCTCAAACGCAGCCTCACATTGTTGAGTCCATACCCAGGCTTGCCCGTGGCACAGCAGCTGATGTAGGGGTCGCAGTAGAGAAGACAGGTTCTGGATAAACTTCCCGTAGTAATTGAGGAGCCCCAGATAAGAGCGGAGTTGACTCACATTTTGAGGTGCTGGTGCTTCCACGATGGCCTTGGTTTTGGATGGAGCCTTGTGCAAGCCCTCCGCGTCAATCACGTGACCCAGATACTCGACGGAAGACTGGAAAAACTCACACTTTGACTTGCGAACTTTTAATCCATATTCTTCCAGTCGCTGCAGAGTGGCCTCCAGGTTCCCCAGATGTTCCTGTTCTGTCCTTCCAGTGATGAGTATGTCATCCAAATAATATTGGACCCCGTCTAAGCCGCTCAGTATCTGCTCCATCGCACGCTGGAAGAGAGCCGGTGCAGACGTAATCCCGAAAGGTAGTCTGCAGTATCGGTACAGGCCCTTGTGAGTGACTATGGTGAGCAGGTCTCTAGATTTCTCGTCGACCTGCATCTGTAAGTAGGCTTGGTTGAGGTCGATTTTGCTGAATCTTTGTCCTCCAGCCAAGCCTGTGAACAGGTCCTCTATGCGAGGGAGTGGATAGTGTTCAGCCTCTAGCACAGGGTTCAGGGTGACTTTAAAATCTCCGCAGATTCTCACCGAAGTATCTTTTTTAATGACTGGTACGATGGGAGTGGCCCACTCACTTCGACTGATGGGCTCCAGCACCCCACTCTTGACCAATGATTCCAGCTCAGCTTCCACTTTTGGCTTTATGGCGTATGGGACTTGTCTCGCTTTCAGGAACTTGGGTCTGCTGTCTGGCTTGATGTTCAGACTGACTATGATGTCCTTCATTTTTCCCAGTTCCTCTTTGAACACCTCCGCATGTTTGTTCAGGATAGCAGTCAGAGGGGATTCCCCTTTGTTCAGCATGTGAACCTTGGGCCAGTCCAGTCGGAGTTCCGCCAGCCACGAACGGCCTAGCAGAGATGACAAGCCGCCCCCCACGACGTACAGTGGTAGGTGTGCGGTTTGCCCATTCACCTGGACTGTGACATGGATGACCCCCTTGGTTGGCACTGACTCGCCGGTGTAGGTTCTCAGTTTGAGTTTCGTTGGTTGTAGTGGCAGATGCGGCAGGGTTTCTTTGTAGACAGCATACGATATAAGAGAGACTGCTGCCCCAGTGTCTATTTCCATACGCACTGGTTTCCCCTCCAGCAGTGGAGTTTCGAAATAACCCCCTGCACCTCCCACTACTGACAGGACATACACAGGTTCCTCGTCTGATGAGCTGCTGAGATTAGCCGTAGCTTGGCTAGGTTGTACACTATGCACAGGCTGTCTCTTTTGGAATCTGTATTTTGACTTATTGTTGTCCAGACTAGGATTTTTAATCAGTCCCTTACTTTTGCATGCCCGTTCAATGTGACCTTTTTTTCCACACTTCCTGCAGTCCACATCCTTACTCCAACACTCAGCAGCCAAATGTCCCCTCTTGTCGCATCTGTAACATTTGCTCTGGGTACCTCTGTCCTCTGCGGAGACTCTGTGCAGCTTACCGCTCTCACTGAGCTGATGAGCGTCCTTGGTCGCTAATTCCATGGACACACTCACTTCAATAGCTCTTTCCAGGGTAAGTGCACTTTCAGTTAAGAGGCGTTTCTGGGCAGCCTCACTCCTGAGGCCGCACACGAGCCTGTCCCGTATGGTGTCGTTCAGTACATTGCCAAATTCACAATGCTCTGTCAGCCTTCTAAGGGCAGCCACAAATGTCACTACTGACTCCCCCTCCTCCTGGTTCCTTTTATGGAAGCGAAACCGCTCCGCAATCACCAGGGGCTTTGGTGAAAAGTGCTCTGACAGGGTTTTCACAATAGCAGCATAGTTTTTAGTCCCAGGTTTGTCAGGCTGGACTAGTGCACGGAGCAAATTATATGCTTTAGGTCCCATGACACTCAAAAACGTCGGCACCAACTTCACCCCTTCAATGCCATTTGCTGCTGCAAAGTACTCAAAACGTTCAGTGTAGGAGTTCCACTGCTCCGTACCTTCCTCAAAGGGGCCGATGCTTCCCAATATCCCCGCCATAATAACAGCTGGGATAGGCTGGCTGGTTCAGCTGGCTGCCGCTGTTCGCCGTCAGACATGCGTCGCTTTCACTGCCGGTGCTAGCAATGCTAATGTTGTTAGCATACCTTGGTAGCCTGGCTCCGTCGTAACGTCTCCTAACTCTACTAACTCTACTAAACCGACGAAAACACACGTAAGTCTCGCCGATCCTCGTCGCCACTTGTTATATCCTAACTAGGTATGTTGATATAACTAAATATACTTTCTATATAGTAGAGCAAGCAGGAGCTGGAGACCGTGTTACTGTAATGGTGGTAACTTTATTAGTCGACAACGGAAACGGATAACACGTCATACATATATAATAGGCAGTACCCGGATGCCCCACAAGGTGGTAGTATAAGTACATGACATTCACTATAATGACAGCACCAGTAGGAGGATGAGGAGGAGGAGGGGAAGGATGAGAAGGAGGGGATATGGTTCATCGTCCAAGAAGAGAAGGAGGGGATATGGTTCATAGTCCAAGAAGCGCAAAAGCATCTCTCCAATCTTCTGCATCACTAGGCTGTAAGAAGAGAACAGGGGAACAGTTATAACTGAATCTAACACTCAGGTGTGTGTGTGTGTGTGTGTGTGTGTGTGTGTGTACGCCTGTGTGTGTGTGTGTGTGTGTGTGTGCGCCTACGTGCGTGCATCCATGTGTGTGTGGAGCTTTACCTGGAGGATACGGTTCAGTTTCCTGGCCAGGCGAACAGAGTTCTGTTGTAGGCCGTCCCAGGCCTTAAACCCTCTCGCCCTCCGAGCTACAAAAGTTTGCCAGCAGTAGAAATAGTCTGAAGGAGTAAGACCAGGGTTAGGGTTATGAGTTATGTATATAATAATATCTATTCAAGCAGGGTTCGAGTTATGTGGGAGCCAATGGGAGCTGAGCTGAAAGCAGTAAAATCATACATCTGTGGGGGTCGCTAATAACACATTACCACAACCATTATTTGATCATAAATGTCAATGTAATGAGTATTATTTATATTTATTTATATGATGAATATTCTAAAATAAACACGTTTTCCAAAAGAACTACACGCACCAGCATTAATCTCCTGTGAACGACAGTATGCCTTTGACTGCCTGAACTTTACCACCAAGACACTATGGGGCGCAGTAGAATATTGTGCAACAGCAGAATATGATCGTTGAGAGCTTGCGAACGTGATTATTGAGAAGGAAACATTCAGTAGCTAGCTATCATGCCGCCCAAAAAAGGCCACTGCTGCCGACCGAGTCGACAAGCCTGGAAAGTTTCGGGTTTTCATCCAAGAAACCAAACTTGAATTCAGCTGCACCTTCCGAAGAAAGTAGCAGAACTCACCTCCAGTATGTATAAGGAGCTAGTTAGCTAGCTAGTTCGTTCAGGGCAGCCTATACTGTCTAAAGAAAGGATACATATATTATATTATACAAAACTGAATCCAATTATGAAATTTAATGAGATGAATAACCCTAACATGTAAATACTGATACTCACAGACAAATATATCCCAATCTATCCTTCTATCTATCTATAAATAAATCCACTGTCATAAATCTATCTATCCCAATCTATCCTTTTCAAACGAAAACACTGGTGCATCAACTGCCTACAATGTAAAGTGCGTTCGTAAATTTGCTCTGAGAACGCCGGAGCGCACACTGGGTCAACGTCATAAAGGGACCAAGTCATTTGATTGGACAATAGGCATTCCATGAGAGCTGATCAGATTCCAAAGCGATTTTACGAACGCAGCCAATGCAAACTGTAAATAGAGCATCTAGGTTGCTAGGCAACGAATATGTGCATTATCTAAAATAACCGATAAAACAGGGGTAGCCAACACGGTCGCCCGCGGAGACCACGCGAGTCGCCCGTAGGGCAAGTTCTAAAAATAGCGCTATTTACCATGAAGTTCCCTTTAAAACACGGGTCTCCAACACGTCGCTCGCGAGCTACCGGTAAAAAAGATGCAGCCTTCCCCCAAAAAATCACCCTGGAAACCTTTTCCAATTTCAATTCCTTACTAATGTCCCACCCCCTCCAACACAAAAAAATTATATCAGCTGTCAATCAAATTGCTACCGTCTGTCAACACGTCGTGACGTCACTGTACCAGCGCTGGAGAATAATAAAAAAAATGTGCAAGTGTGCGCGCGAGACGCAAGAGTTTTTGCAGGGTGAGATGTCTGCAGATTAAAGTAAAGCAACTATACTTGCTGAGTGTTCTGACAGAGAAAGTTGTTATTATATTGTGACTAGTGTCTCATTATAGTTCCATGGTGTGAATAGTGTCAAAGAACTAGTTAGCTAGCTCAGAGGTGATGAGATGAGCTGGTCTGCTGCACACTTGCCAGCTAAAGAGCTAACTGGATGCACTTTATTATTTTACTTAAAGTAGATAAACAATCTTTCTTATTCTGCTAGAATTGGGCTTCATGGTAATACCATAAGGGTATATTTACAGTAGGCCTACATGGACAGTGGATTGAAGCATTGGCACAACCCTCACTTATTGGAAATGTCTGTTTTCTATAGATGGATATACAATTTATTTTTCAGCAACCCAATATTAAATTCGAATTATGTTATGAATTGATATGGATCAATTTATACCTCTTATTAAATTATAAATACTCTGGTTGTTATGTTTGCCTTTTGGTTGACAGCAAAAGAGGAGGATAGAGAAGGAGAGAAGGAGAGAGAGCAGGATGGTGTCGGCACACCAAAGAGAGAGAGCAAGAACCAGGTGAGAAAGTGGACAGGTAGTCAAGACCACATATGCCACAGTCCATGCCACCCCCTCCCCAAGGCAGCAAACCTAGGGGAAACACTGAGAGCAGATAGCTGAACTGTTCAGTGTCAAGCCTGGAGAAATGGAGATGGAGGTTATAAAGCTCCAGAATAATGTCCAGCTACAATCGCAACAACATTCACAACATTTCTGGAGCCTGGTAGACCCAGAAAACTATAAGAATATTCACCAAGCAGCCCTGAAAGTATTTGTTGTATTTGGCTCTACATACCTTTGAGAATCAGATTTTTCTGATATGAATGTAATGAAATACTACTACTACTTCTGGACAAGACTGACAGATGAGCATCTAAATGACTCTATAAGAGTGAACCTAAGTGGATACACCCTCCTCTTGTAGACTCCATGCAGTGACATTCATCTCAAGTGTAGGAATGAGTGAATGCATTATTACACACATGCACACATTTTTTTGAAAGAGACAAAAGAAGAAAAAATACTAATGTTTTCTGACTGAAAAAACTAGAAAAGGTGAATGCACTTATTACACACATGTGGACCATACAATTATAAGCTTTTGATATGTGAATGGAGGTGATGTGATACATTGATATATGGATACAGAATATACTGCTACTACTATAGTGAGCTTACACATTGACATTTGAAACAGAGCATGTTAGTGAAGAATTTCAGAGTGTTTTGATACGTTATGTGAATGAATGTAAGTAATAAGATATGAGTAGCTCTCGGCCACTTACATTTTTTCAAAGTAGCTCTCGGATGAAAAAAGGTTGGAGACCCCTGATCTAAAATAACCGATATATTATATAACCGTGGTATTGCTAGGAAGGTTGTTTGTTGCTTGTTCATGGACGAGCATACATGATTATTTATGTCAGGTGCGATGTCACTGGAAATGGAGATGTGGACAATGTGTCGTGCTAACAGGGAAAGTGAATGGACTGTATAGCAAAAACATCATCAAAATTATTGGCCGAGATACCCGTGACTATCGCTTATAGCTGTTGTTTCATGTGGTGCTGTTGATGTGGTGAAATTAGTAGCCTATGGCTAATTAAAACTTGTAAGTCCCAACGCTGTGTGGGCATGATTCGCGCGCGTGCATGAGAACATTTCGCACTGTTATTTTGGAGACCCCCATAAAGCTCAGCTTATAACTCGAACCCTGAGTAAGACAGGATCATTATAAGTGAATGAAGGACACATAGTACACTGGCGGACTCAAGGGGGGGGGGGGGGGGGCAGGGGGGACGACCGCCCCTCCTGGTTCCCCCACTGTTGAAAAACGTCTGTCTTAAGTGCCCTTTTGAGTGGCGAAAATGAGAGGGCGTGCCCTATTGGTGCCTCTCCAATGGTCTAAATTTGACCATGTGCCCCCACAGTTGAAAAACGTCGCACTAAAGTGCCCTTTTGAGTGGCAAAATTAGAAGATGTGCCCTATTGGCTGCCCTTCCAATGGTCGAAACTTGACCATGTGCACTGATGGGGTCCCATGTTGTGCAGTATGTGCCCTTTTTTTCTTTTTGCCCCCCCTGCCCTTCAAACAGCCTGAGTCCGCCACTGGACACATACCCTGTATTTTGAAACACACACACCTCCACACACACACACAAACTCAAACTCAAACTCACTCCTCCCTTTTACCTTTATAGGTCATGATGGTGAGCTGTGCTCCGGCCTTATTCAGCACGCGGAGCCCCTCTCTATGGAGGCTGTGCTCAGGGTCGCAGAAGTAGAGGCGGGAGACGAAGATCCTCAGCTTCAGGTTGGGGGTCCGCCTGAGGAACTGGGCCAGCCGGTGGGAGCAGTCTGAGCAGGGGGACCAGGAGCAGAACCAGGTCACAGAGTAACACAGCCTCACCCCCCCGCCACCACCACAACCTCCAGAACCCCACAGGCCAGGGCACAGGGCTCCCAGGTGACGCAGGAACAACAACTGGGGGGGTGGGTGAGAGGAGGAGGAAAGTGGAGGAGGAAGGAGTGGGGGGTGGGAGAGATAAGGTAAGGGAGACAGAGGTTAGTGGAAGGGGAGGGGAAAGAGTGGCAGAGAGAGGACAGGAAAGAGAATGATGGAGAGAAGGGGAAAATGAGGGGGGAAGGGAAGGGGAGATGGAGTGAGTGAGTGGCAGAGGAGAGAGAGAGAGTCAGTGTGGGAGATGAACACATTATGTTTTCATCATAATTACTTTTTCCATCATTCTCTCCCTCCTCCTCTCCCTTCCTTCCTCACCTCTACGTGACAGCCGGTGCGATTGCGCAGGTGTCCGAAGTCGAAGGAGAGCGAGTCCGGGCCCACCCTCCTCTTCACGACGAAGCACAGGTAGGTTTCATGTCTTCCCCTGGCCCAGCGTATGTTGCTATAGTGGTACATGAACTTCTTTTGGGCCAGAAGCACACTGATGAAAACAAAGAGTGCGTGACGTTCGAATGATAAGGTTCTATCTCCATTTTTGTCAAAATTTAGTTTTTTTTACATAATCTGATCCATTAGGTGCTTATTAATGCCTGTGTGGTGTTTTTTTTTTTTAAATGTTGACATTTTTGAGTTAGTAATTCATAAAATACAACGGTTCCATCTCACAAAACATAATGGAATGTAAAAGCTTTGACGCTCAATATCTCTGAACTGTACTAAACAGAGATAGAACCTTATCATTCTAAACGGAGATAGAACCTTATAGTTCTAAGGTCACGAGTGGTCTGTGGTCACACACACTGGAGTAGAGGTGCTGGAGTAGAGGTGCTGCAATAGACGCAAAGTCTCTCAAAATAGATATAGACTGTAGAGTTCATTGAGACAAAAGCTGAGAGGCTACAAACCACCATTTTCGAAGTTGTAATAGCATAAAGCATGATGGAATGATCTGAATAATAATAATAATAATAACTTTATTTGTATAGCGCTTTTCCTGCAAACGTTGCAGCTCAAAGTGCTTTAAAAGCAAGTGCAGTGATCCGAGACAACATCTGAAAGTGAGTGTTTAAAAGTGGGTAATGCTATAAAAGTGGTGAGTTTTAGTGACAACTGCAACGCATTCCAGTCAGTGGGGGCAGCAAACTGAAAAGAGTGACGGCCAAAGGAGGTGCGGACTTTGGGGGGGACCAGAGTGATATATTTGTTGGAGCGGAGATTGCGAGTGCTGGATGAGAAGTTCAGTAGTAAGCAGAGGTAGGGGGGGGATTTGCCGATGATGGATTTATAGATGAACTGATACCAGTGGGTCAGTCGCCTGGTGTGGAGTGATGGCCAGTTGACTTGGGAATACAGGTCGCAGTGATGTGTATTGAAAGGGGCACCGGTGACAAAGCGGATGGCAGTGTGATGGATGACGTCCAGTTTATTGAGAAGGTTTTTGGGGGCAATCCTGTAAATGATATCTCCATAGTCCAGAATTGGCAGGATGGTCATTTTTACCAGAGTGTGTTTTGCAGAGTGGGTGAAGGAGGCTTTGTTGCGGTACATGAAACCAATTCTTGTTCTGACTTTAGTGAGTAGGTTATTGATGTGGGTTTGGAAGGAGAGTGAACTATCAAGCCAGATACCTAGATATTTGTATGTGTTGACAAATTCTAGTACTGACCCATCCAGTGAGGTGATTTTTGGGGGACAGGAGGCTTGGGGTAGGGTCCGATTAAAGATCATGCATTTAGTTTTATCTGTGTTTAGGAGAAGATGGAGGTTGGAGAAGGCATATTGGATGCTATTAAAGCTGTGTTGGAGATCGGTCAGGGCGGTGTTCAGAGAGGGGCCAGACGTGTAAAGAATGGTGTCGTCAGCGTACAGATGGATGTAAGAGTTTCCAGCCACGTGAGCAATGTTATTTATAAAAATATTAAATAGTGTTGGACCCAGAATGGAGCCCTGGGGGACACCCATGGACAGGGACATTGGGTCAGACAGCAGGCCTTCAGCTCTCACAGACTGCACACGACCAGAGAAGTAGTTGTTAAACCATGCCAGTCATTCCTCTGCGAGTCCAACATCCTTGAGTCTGTCAAGCAGGATGCAGTGGTCCACGGAGTCAAAGGCCTTAGCCAGGTCAATAAATACAGCTACACAGTAGTGCTTGGAGTCAAAGGCGCATATGATGTCGTTTAGCACTTTAAGTGTTGCAGAGACACAACCGTAGCCAGATCTAAAGCCGGATTGCGTAGTGCTGAAGATACTATAGGACTCCAGATGGTGGGTGAGCTGATTGTTGACCAGTTTCTCTAAGACTTTGGAGAGGCAGGGTAGGATGGATATAGGCCTGTAACAGTTTAGGTCTAACTTGTCACCTCCCTTGAAGAGTGGGATGACAGCAGCAGATTTCCAGTCCATGGGGAATTCTGAGGTTTGCAGGGAGAGGTTGAACAGACAGGTGATGGGGGCTGAGACAATGTGAGCTGCTAATTTCAGATAGAAAGGGTCCAGATCATCCAGCCCAGCTGATTTATAAGGGTCCAGTTTAAGCAACTCCCTAAGCACCTCACTCTCCTCTACTGGCTGGAAGGAGAAGCACGGAGTGCTTGGGGGGGGACCAGTGCTAGGGGTTGAGGCAGCAGTTGCAAAAGCATGACCAGCCCTAACAAAGTGCTTGTTAAAACAGTCCACCATGGAGGCTTTATCTGAGATGACAATGTCCTCAGATTTGATTGCCGTGGGTAGTTGAGAGGATGTGTTTTTATTTTCCATGGTTTTGACAGTCTTCCAAAACTGTTTGGGGTCGGATCCGCATGTCGAGAATTGAGTTAACTAGAACACTACTTTACATTGTTACCTAGTTAACTAGAACACTACTTTACATTGTTACCTAGTTAACTAGAACACTACTTTACATTGTTACCTAGTTAACTAGAACACTACTTTACATTGTTACCTAGTTAACTACAACACTACTTTACATTGTTACCTAGTTAACTAGAACACTACTTTACATTGTTACCTAGTTAACTACAACACTACTTTACATTGTTACCTAGTTAATTACAACACTACTTTACATTGTTACCTAGTTAACTAGAACACTACTTTACATTGTTACCTAGTTAACTAGAACACTACTTTACATTGTTACCTAGTTAACTAGAACACTACTTTACCTTGTTACCTAGTTAACTAGAACACTACTTTACATTGTTACCTAGTTAACTAGAACACCACTTTACATTGTTACCTAGTTAACTAGAACACTACTTTACATTGTTACCTAGTTAACTAGAACAGTACTTTACATTGTTACCTAGTTAACTACAACACTACTTTACATTGTTACCTAGTTAACTAGAACACCACTTTACATTGTTACCTAGTTAACTACAACACTACTTTACATTGTTACCTAGTTAACTAGAACACTACTTTACATTGTTACCTAGTTAACTAGAACACTACTTTACATTGTTACCTAGTTAACTAGAACACTACTTTACATTGTTACCTAGTTAACTACAACACTACTTTACATTGTTACCTAGTTAACTAGAACACTACTTTACATTGTTACCTAGTTAACTAGAACACTACTTTACATTGTTACCTAGTTAACTAGAACACTACTTTACATTGTTACCTAGTTAACTAGAACACTACTTTACATTGTTACCTAGTTAACTAGAACACTACTTTACATTGTTACCTAGTTAACTACAACACTACTTTACATTGTTACCTAGTTAACTAGAACACTACTTTACATTGTTACCTAGTTAACTAGAACACTACTTTACATTGTTACCTAGTTAACTACAACACTACTTTACATTGTTACCTAGTTAACTAGAACACAACTTTACATTGTTACCTAGTAAACTAGAACACTACTTTACATTGTTACCTAGTTAACTACAACACTACTTTACATTGTTACCTAGTTAACTAGAACACCACTTTACATTGTTACCTAGTTAACTAGAACACTACTTTACATTGTTACCTAGTTAACTAGAACACTACTTTACATTGTTACCTAGTTAACTAGAACACTACTTTACATTGTTACCTAGTTAACTAGAACACTACTTTACCTTGTTACCTAGTTAACTAGAACACCACTTTACATTGTTACCTAGTTAACTACAACACTCCTTTACATTGTTACCTAGTTAACTAGAACACCACTTAACATTGTTACCTAGTTAACTACAACACTACGTTACATTGTTACCTAGTTAACTACAACACTACTTTACATTGTTACCTAGTTAACTACAACATTACTTTACATTGTTACCTAGTTAACTAGAACACTACTTTACATTGTTACCTAGTTAACTAGAACACTACTTTAGATTGTTACCTAGTTAACTACAACACTACTTTACATTGTTACCTAGTTAACTAGAACACTACTTTACCTTGTTACCTAGTTAACTAGAACACCACTTTACATTGTTACCTAGTTAACTAGAACACTACTTTACATTGTTACCTAGGTAACTACAACACTACTTTACATTGTTACCTAGTTAACTAGAACACCACTTTACATTGTTACCTAGTTAACTAGAACACCACTTTACATTGTTACCTAGTTAACTACAACACTACTTTACATTGTTACCTAGTTAACTAGAACACCACTTTACATTGTTACCTAGTTAACTACAACACTACTTTACATTGTTACCTAGTTAACTACAACACTACTTTACATTGTTACCTAGTTAACTACAACACTACTTTACATTGTTACCTAGTTAACTAGAACACTACTTTACATTGTTACCTAGTTAACTACAACACTACTTTACATTGTTACCTAGTTAACTACAACACTACTTTACATTGTTACCTAGTTAACTACAACACTACTTTACATTGTTACCTAGTTAACTACAACACTACTTTACATTGTTACCTAGTTAACTACAACACTACTTTACATTGTTACCTAGTTAACTACAACACTACTTTACATTGTTACCTAGTTAACTAGAACACTACTTTACATTGTTACCTAGTTAACTAGAACACTACTTTACCTTGTTACCTAGTTAACTAGAACACTACTTTACATTGTTACCTAGTTAACTAGAACACTACTTTACATTGTTACCTAGTTAACTAGAACACCACTTTACATTGTTACCTAGTTAACTAGAACACTACTTTACATTGTTACCTAGTTAACTAGAACACTACTTTACATTGTTACCTAGTTAACTAGAACACTACTTTACATTGTTACCTAGTTAACTAGAACACTACTTTACATTGTTACCTAGTTAACTAGAACACTACTTTACCTTGTTACCTAGTTAACTAGACCACTACTTTACATTGTTACCTAGTTAACTACAACACTACTTTACATTGTTACCTAGTTAACTAGAACACTACTTTACATTGTTACCTAGATAACTAGAACACTACTTTACATTGTTACCTAGTTAACTAGAACACTACTTTACATTGTTACCTAGTTAACTAGAACACTACTTTACATTGTTACCTAGTTAACTAGAACACTACTTTACCTTGTTACCTAGTTAACTAGAACACTACTTTACATTGTTACCTAGTTAACTAGAACACTACTTTACATTGTTACCTAGTTAACTAGAACACCACTTTACATTGTTACCTAGTTAACTAGAACACTACTTTACATTGTTACCTAGTTAACTAGAACACCACTTTACATTGTTACCTAGTTAACTAGAACACTACTTTACATTGTTACCTAGTTAACTAGAACACTACTTTACATTGTTACCTAGTTAACTAGAACACTACTTTACATTGTTACCTAGTTAACTAGAACACTACTTTACCTTGTTACCTAGTTAACTAGAACACCACTTTACATTGTTACCTAGTTAACTACAACACTCCTTTACATTGTTACCTAGTTAACTAGAACACCACTTTACATTGTTACCTAGTTAACTACAACACTACTTTACATTGTTACCTAGTTAACTACAACACTACTTTACATTGTTACCTAGTTAACTACAACACTACTTTACATTGTTACCTAGTTAACTAGAACACTACTTTACATTGTTACCTAGTTAACTAGAACACTACTTTACATTGTTACCTAGTTAACTAGAACACTACTTTACCTTGTTACCTAGTTAACTAGAACACCACTTTACATTGTTACCTAGTTAACTAGAACACTACTTTACATTGTTACCTAGTTAACTAGAACACTACTTTACATTGTTACCTAGTTAACTACAACACTACTTTACATTGTTACCTAGTTAACTAGAACACCACTTTACATTGTTACCTAGTTAACTACAACACTACTTTATATTGTTACCTAGTTAACTACAACACTACTTTACATTGTTACCTAGTTAACTACAACACTACTTTACATTGTTACCTAGTTAACTAGAACACCACTTTACATTGTTACCTAGTTAACTACAACACTACTTTACATTGTTACCTAGTTAACTAGAACACTACTTTACATTGTTACCTAGTTAACTAGAACACTACTTTACATTGTTACCTAGTTAACTAGAACACTACTTTACCTTGTTACCTAGTTTACTAGAACACCACTTTACATTGTTACCTAGTTAACTACAACACTCCTTTACATTGTTACCTAGTTAACTAGAACACCACTTTACATTGTTACCTAGTTAACTACAACACTACTTTACATTGTTACCTAGTTAACTACAACACTACTTTACATTGTTACCTAGTTAACTAGAACACTACTTTACATTGTTACCTAGTTAACTAGAACACCACTTTACATTGTTACCTAGTTAACTACAACACTCCTTTACATTGTTACCTAGTTAACTAGAAAACCACTTTACATTGTTACCTAGTTAACTACAACACTACTTTACATTGTTACCTAGTTAACTACAACACTACTTTACATTGTTACCTAGTTAACTAGAACACTACTTTACATTGTTACCTAGTTAACTAGAACACTACTTTACATTGTTACCTAGTTAACTAGAACACCACTTTACATTGTTACCTAGTTAACTAGAACACTACTTTACATTGTTACCTAGTTAACTAGAACACTACTTTACATTGTTACCTAGTTAACTAGAACACTACTTTACCTTGTTACTTAGTTAACTAGAACACTACTTTACATTGTTACCTAGTTAACTAGAACACTACTTTACATTGTTACCTAGTTAACTAGAACACTACTTTACATTGTTACCTAGTTAACTAGAACACTACTTTACATTGTTACCTAGTTAACTAGAACACTACTTTACATTGTTACCTAGTTAACTAGAACACTACTTTACATTGTTACCTAGTTAACTAGAACACTACTTTACATTGTTACCTAGTTAACTACAACACTACTTTACATTGTTACCTAGTTAACTAGAACACTACTTTACATTGTTACCTAGTTAACTAGAACACTACTTTACATTGTTACCTAGTTAACTACAACACTACTTTACATTGTTACCTAGTTAACTAGAACACTACTTTACATTGTTACCTAGTTAACTAGAACACTACTTTACATTGTTACCTAGTTAACTACAACACTACTTTACATTGTTACCTAGTTAACTAGAACACCACTTTACATTGTTACCTAGTTAACTAGAACACTACTTTACATTGTTACCTAGTTAACTAGAACACTACTTTACATTGTTACCTAGGTAACTACAACACTACTTTACATTGTTACCTAGTTAACTAGAACACCACTTTACATTGTTACCTAGTTAACTACAACACTACTTTACATTGTTACCTAGTTAACTAGAACACCACTTTACATTGTTACCTAGTTAACTAGAACACTACGTTACATTGTTACCTAGTTAACTACAACACTACTTTACATTGTTACCTAGTTAACTAGAACACTACTTTACATTGTTACCTAGTTAACTAGAACACTACTTTACATTGTTACCTAGTTAACTAGAACACTACTTTAGATTGTTACCTAGTTAACTAGAACACTACTTTGCATTGTTACCTAGTTAACTAGAACACTACTTTACCTTGTTACCTAGTTAACTAGAACACCACTTTACATTGTTACCTAGTTAACTAGAACACTACTTTACATTTTTACCTAGGTAACTACAACACTACTTTACATTGTTACCTAGTTAACTAGAACACCACTTTACATTGTTACCTAGTTAACTACAACACTACTTTACATTGTTACCTAGTTAACTAGAACACCACTTTACATTGTTACCTAGTTAACTACAACACTACTTTACATTGTTACCTAGTTAACTACAACACTACTTTACATTGTTACCTAGTTAACTACAACACTCCTTTACATTGTTACCTAGTTAACTAGAACACCACTTTACATTGTTACCTAGTTAACTACAACACTACTTTACATTGTTACCTAGTTAACTAGAACACTACTTTACATTGTTACCTAGTTAACTAGAACACTACTTTACATTGTTACCTAGTTAACTACAACACTACTTTACATTGTTACCTAGTTAACTAGAACACTACTTTACATTGTTACCTAGTTAACTAGAACACTACTTTACATTGTTACCTAGTTAACTAGAACACTACTTTACATTGTTAGCAGGCTCACAAAACAAGCTGTGTTAGTTGACTAGCGATGTGTACATTTTTCGAAAGAAAAGTCAAAGCATTAGAACGTGTCACATTTTTCAACAATCAATTACTTAAATTAGCCTTTGATTATGTTCGGGCCCGCCATCTAGTGGCTCAAATGTTTTTGGGCCTGAGGCCAAACTTAGTTGCCGACCCCTGCTCTAGAGTGTTTAACTATACAGCAGACATGATAAACACACACGTGTGTGGCTTGTGTGTGTGTGTGTGTGTGTGTGTGTGGCGTGTGTGTGTGTGTGTGGTGTGTGTGTGTGGTGTGTGTGTGTGTGGCGTGTGTGAGTGACTTAACTGTTGTGTTATTTCAGGGCACTACTAAACTACTGGAGCTGGTCCGTAACCATATCATTGCATCGACCAAGGTAGGTGGGTGAGTGTGTATGGGTCAGGATATGCTTGTGTGTCTGAAAGAAAATCTCTATATTTGTAAAAGACAAATCAATCAATCAATTCATCAATCAAGTCAGTCACAAAAAAAAACCTTACTGACATTGTGGATTGTCTTTCATATTTCTGGTGTTTTGGTTGCTAAGTGACACTCGTCCTCTCTCTTTTTGAAGCTGGAGGTGTATTACGCTGTGTCAAGCCCGCGCATAGTGACCATGGCCAATCAGGTCCTCTCCTTCAACGTGACAGAAACTGTAAGTCATCTAACCTCACCACACTGGGAGATGCCCCAGTCCTCTGGTGATATACAGTAGCTGTGTCTGACTGTCTGTCTGTCTGTCTGTCTGACTGACTGACTGTCTGTCTGTCTACCCCACACAGGGCCAGATCCTGGTCAATGGGATTGCCGTGCTCGAGGCCGAAGTGGAGGCCAAGAACGGACGTCTCTATTCGCTGGACGGAGTTCTGACCCCGCCCTCCATCGAGCCCATTCTGCCCCACAGGTGTGATGTCTCCCAGCCGAGCGTTTACAAGGTGAGCCTGAGAGACAGACAGGTCTTCTCTGAGACACAGACAGGCCTTCTATGACAGACAGATAGGCCTTAATAATAATAATAATAATTCATTGTATTTATATAACGCTTTTCCGGGGCTCAAAGACACTCGCCTTGTGGCAGTCTGAGAGACAGACAGGCCTTCTCTGAGAGACAGACAGGCCTTGTGTGAATCTGAGAGACAGACAGGCCTTGTGTGAGTCTGAGAGACAGACAGGCCTTGTGCGAGTCTGAGAGACAGACAGGCCTTCTCTGAGAGACAGACAGGCCTTGTGCGAGTCTGAGAGACAGACAGGCCTCGTGTGAGTCTGAGAGACAGACAGGCCTTGTGTGAGTCTGAGAGACAGACAGGCCTTGTGTGAGTCTGAGAGAAAGACAGGCCTTCTCTGAGAGACAGACAGGCCTTGTGCGAGTCTGAGAGACAGACAGGCCTCGTGTGAGTCTGAGAGACAGACAGGCCTTGTGTGAGTCTGAGAGACAGACAGGCCTTCTCTGAGAGATAGACAGGCCTTCTCTGAGAGATAGACAGTCCTTGTGAGAGTCAGACAGACAGGCCTTATGTGAATCTGAGAGACAGACAGGCCTCGTGTCAGGCTGTCGTCGTTTGCCAGGTCATCGCTGTGTCGTCTTCGTCTTGTATCGTTTAGTATTGTGTGTGTTTTGCGTGGGACCCCAGGAAGGTAACAGCTAACGGGCTAATCCACATAAAGACAAACACAAACGGCCGCTCCTCTCTCCCCTCTCTCTCTCCCCTCTCTCTCTCCCCTCTCCCCTCCCACCCCAGGGTCCGTGTGGCAGCTGTCTGAAAAAGTCCTACTGTCCAGCCGGAGTGAATGAATGAACGAATGAATGAATGATGAATGAATGAATGAATGGTCTTTATTGTCATTGCTATAGTACAGGTACCAAACAACGAAATTTAGGAGGGGTGGCTCCCCTGGTGCTAGGAAAGAAAAAGGGAAGGAGCTGGTTTACATAAATAAAGGCTATGTACACTATCCACTATACTATACTGTAAAGATAGACGACTAGGGTTGTCATATTGCACATAGTGTTATTGCACATTCATTTGAAGTGTCGCCGTTTGCAGGCTAGAAATGTACATATTTGTGCCTCAGCACTACACCTGATTTTTTTCAGTCCAGCAGCTGCCATCAATCCGTCCAGACTGTCCAGGGCCCAGAACCTAGGTCTTTGCTGTGTTCAGGGCCTGGATGGCCCTGGGGTAGAAGCTGTGCTTCAGTCTGTTTGTCCTTGCGGCCATGGTCCTGTACCGCCTTTTCGAGGGCAGCCGGGTAAAGTGTTCGTACCCAGGGTGGGTTGGGTCTCTGGAGATCTTGGAGGCCTTCCTGAGACAGCGTGTGTTGTACAGCTCTTCCAGAGAGGGGAGGGGGGCGCCGGTGATCTTCTGGGCTGTTCTCACGACTCTCTGTAGCGCATTTCTCTCCGCGGTTGTGCAGCTGGAGAACCAGTTGCAGATGCCGAAGGTGAGGATGCTCTCCACTGCGCCGCGGTAGAAGGTCACCAGTATCTCCTGCTTGCTGTGTTCCTTCCTGAGGACTCTCAGGATGTAGAGCCGCTGTTGTGCCTTCTTGATGGTGGCTGTTGTGTTGTCCTTCCAGGACAGGTCATTCTGTATGTGCACCCCCAGGAATCGGAGGGTTGAGACTCTCTCCACGCTCTCTCCGTCGATGAGCAGGGGCTGGATCTCGGACTTTTTCCTCCTGAAGTCCACGATGATTCCTGGGTCTTTGACTTGTTCAGCAGCAGGTTGTTAACCTTGCACAGCTTGCTCAGTTGCTCTACCTCATCCCTGTACGCCGCCTCGTCCCCCCCCGAGATGCAGCCCACCACGGTGGTGTCGTCTGCAAACTTTACGATGGAGTTGCTGGGGTGGACGGGGGTGAAGTCGTAGGTGTAGAGGTTGTAGAGGATGGGGCTTAGCACGCAGCCCTGGGGGGACCCAGTGCTGAGTCTGAGGGCTGTGGAGGTGTGGGGGCCCACCCGCACCCTCTGGGGGCGGTCGGTCAGGAAGTCCTTGATCCATGCACATATGGAGTGTGATAGTCCCAGGTCTAGTAGTTTGGTCACTAGCCTGTCTGGAAGGATGGTGTTGAAGGCGGAGCTGAAGTCCACAAAGAGCAGTCTCGCGTAGCTGTTTCCCCTCTCCAGGTGGGATAGAGTGGCGTGGAGAGTCGTCGCGATGGCGTCCTCTGTGGACCTGTGGGCTCTGTAGGCGAACTGGTATGGATCCAGGTTGGGCGGGAGGCGTGTGAGTATGTGGGCCCGGACTAGTTTCTCGAAGCACTTCATGATGATTGGTGTGAGTGCCACCAGGCGGTAGTCGTTTAGGCAGCTCACCGTGCTTTTCTTCGGGACTGGGATGATAGTTGAGGTTTTCAGGCAGGGTGGGATGGTGGCCTGGGACAGGGACTGGTTGAAGATGTTGGTGAAAACCCCGGCCAGCTGGTCGGCGCAGTCCCTCAGCACCCGTCCCAGGACGCCATCCGGCCCCGAGGCTTTCCTGGGGTCCACCGCCTTCAGCACGCGTCTCACTTCATGCTCTGTGAGGGTGAGGCTGCTGAGAGCTGGAGAGAGTGGTGTTTGTGTTGTGGTTACCTCCGTTCGCCCCTCGTCGAACCGGGCGTAGAAGGAGTTCAGTTTTTCCGCCAGCAGGGGGTCGTCCTCTGCGGCTGTGAGCCTGTTGGCTCTGAAGTTTGTCATGTGCTGAACCCCCTGCCACATCCGCCTGGAGTCGTTGCTCAGGAAGCATTCCTCAATCTTCTCTCTGTGGTCTGCCTTGGCCTCTTTGATGCCGCGCTTTAGGTTAGCCCTGGTGGTGCTGTACAGCGGTGTGCCCTTCCCTGCGAAGAAGGCGTTGTCCCTCTCGTTGATCAGTTTTTGGACCTTCCCAGTCATCCATGGCTTCGTGTTGGGGTAGACCTGGACCCGTTTGTCCACGGTGACTGAGTTGGTGCAGTTCACTATGTGGTTCAGAACCGACGACGTGAACTGTTCCAGGTCCTCATGCTCATATTCCTGCCATGAGGTGTCATTTAGGCAGATCTGCAGTGGAGCGGACCCTTCTGAATGAATGAATGAATGAATGGACTTTATTGTCATTGCTACAGTACAGGTACCAAACAACGAAATTTAGGAGGGGTGGCTCCCCTGGTGTTAGGAAAGGGGAAAAAAAACACTTTTAGAAAAAGAAAAAATCACAAGAAGGTAAGGAGCTGGTTTACATAAATAAAGGCTATGTACACAATCCACTGTACTATACTGCACAGATAGTCAACTAGGGTTGTCATATTGCACAATAGTATTTTTTCACGTTATTTAAAGTGTCACAGTTTGCAGGCTTGAAATGTACATGTTTGTGCCTCAGCACTACACCTGATTTTTTCAGTCCAGCAGCTGCCATACAATCCGTCCAGACTGTCCAGGGCCCAGAACTTAGGTCTTTGCTGTGTTCAGGGCCTGGACGGCCCTGTGGTAGAAGCAGTTCTTCAGTCTGTTTGTCTTAGCGGCCAGGGTCCTGAACCTCCTTTTCGAGGGCAGCCTGGTAAAGTGTACGTGCCCAGGGTGGGTCGGGTCCCTGGAGATCTTTGAGGCCTTCCTGAGACAGCGTGTGTTGTACAGCTCTTCCAGAGAGGGGAGGGGGGCGCCGGTGATCTTCTGTGCTGTTCTCACTACTCTCTGTAGCGCATTTCTCTCCGCTGTTGTGCAGCTGGAGAACCAGTTGCAGATGCCGTAGGTGAGGATGCTCTCCACTGCGCCGCGGTAGAAGGCCACCAGTATCTCCTGCTTGTTGTGTTCCTTCCTGAGGCATCTCAGGGTGTATAGCCGCTGTTGTGCCCTCTTGATGGTGCCTTTTGTGTTGTCCTTCCAGGTCAGGTCATCCCGCATGTGATGTCCCAGGAATCGGAGGGTTGAGACTCTCTCCACGCTCTCTCCGTCGATGAGCAGGGGCTGGATCTCGGACTTTTTCCTCCTGAAGTCTACGATGAATTCCTGGGTCTTTGACTTGTTCAGCAGCAGGTTGTTAACCTTGCACAGCTTGCTCAGTTGCTCTACCTCATCCCTGTACGCCGCCTCGTCCCCCCACCGAGATACATCCCACCACGGTGGTGTCGTCTGCAAACTTTCTGGCCAGGTTCTGACAGTTCTGACAGTCTTAGTGGTGATGGGAGTACTTTTCCTCATGGTAGTGTATGCTGGGATCAGGAGGATTGACACATGGTCAGACATGCCTAGATGAGCTAGCGGTCTAGCCTTGTAAGCACGTTTGATGTTGGTATATACCTTATCCAGTGTTTTTTCTCCTCTTGTTGCACATTTAACTTGCTGATAGAACTTGGGTAGTACTGCCTTCAGGTCGACATGATTGAAGTCTCCTGCTATAATGTGAACTGCCTGTGGGTCTACGCTTTGTTGACCACTGATGACGTCATATAGCCGCGCCAATGCTAAGCTACCGTCTGCATTCGGTGCAATGTAAACGCTTGTAATATACACTGCATTGAATTCCCTCGGTAGGTAAGTGGGTCGGCATTTAACAGTCAAGTATTCCAGGTTTGGGGAACTGTGGCTACTTACAGTTTTCGTGTTTAAGCACCAGCTATCCTTCGTAGATATAATGATCCCACCTCCGCGAGTCTTACCGCTAAGCAGTGTGCGGTCCTTACGGTGTAGAGTGCGGCCTTCCAGGCTAATCGCGGAGTCCAGGATAGTGTCATTTAGCCAGGTTTCAGTGAGAATAATCACACAGCTATCTCCCACGATGTTATTTTTGGCAACCTGTAGTCTCAATTCATCCATCTTATTAGTCAGGGACCTGACGTTGGATAGGAATATACTCGGCAAAGCTGGCTTGTCCGGGCTACGTCTCAGCCTGGCTAGCAGGCCTCCCCTGCAGCCCCGTCGTTGCTTGCGGTCCTTACGCCGACGTTTGCGCTTTAGTGTTGGGAGAGCGTAGTATTGTTCACCCGGCGACCGAGCAATGTCGAATGGGATTCCCTGCTGTTCCAAGAATTCCGTTGTTACAGTCCTCTCATTTTGCGCACCAACTTCTAGTAAGTCTAGTCTGCTGTAGGTACTATAGGTCTTAAAGAATTCGCTTCTTCGAGCGCCAGCCTTTATCCTGTTGGCCACAGGTTTACTCATCTGCCGGACTCCCAGATAGAGCAGCTTGGCTATGGGGAAGGCACCGACAACCATCTTGGCGGAACTAGCTCTTACTGTAGCATTCCAGCCGGACTTAGTATAGACGGTGACTCCTTATTAATAACTGATGGTCAATGATGCAGTTTAACCTTTTATTTACACGCACCAAAAGCACCATAGACACACCATTAAGCTGTCTTTGTGGGACTTGTAGTGACGGATGAAATTCGACGTTGTGGTGGTCGTATCACTATTTTTTGTTCTGCAGACCTTGCACACTGCTGTTCTTTTCTTTCTACTATCATCCACAACATAGTCTTTGAATCCAAATTTAACATTTCTTGGTGTAGCTCCCAGCCTCCCTCCTTCGTTGATAGTTTCGTCCGTTGGTCTCCCTCTAGAGCGTGTGGAGCCGTCTCCACCCTTTACCTACTGTGGGATGGACTGCTTTGGCCCCTTTTACACCAAACAGGGACGAAGTGTACGCAAAAGATATGGCCTTCTCTTCACCTGCTTTTCCTCCAGAGCCATTCATATTGAAATGCTGGAGGACATGTCAACAGATACCTTTATAAATGGACTGTGCTGCTTCATTGCCATACGTGGTGCAGTACGTCAGATCAAATCTGACCAAGGAACCAACTTCCTGGGAGCCAAAAACGAACTGAAGGAAGCTCTTAAGGAAGTTGATAGTGACAGACTGGCTACCTTTCTCTCGGAGAATGGTTAGGCAGCCGATTAGGTGTAACGGGACGTTTTGATTGATTGATTGAAAACTTTATTAGAAGATTTGCAGAAGTAGGTACATGAAAGTACATATTACATACAAGGTCAACTAACAGGATAAAAACCCAAGAAAGCCACTGGCTTATTTCAATTGGGGTCCTTGATACTCAATTCATCGTTACATGTAAGACAGACAAAAAACTAGTACTATCTACAAGATAATACAGACAAATAACTAGTACTATCTACAAGATAAACATACATCCAACATGGGAAGAACAATACAACAAAACATAAGGTATGTACAGCGGGTAGGACAGGTGGGGACATACACCACAGGTGGGGGCGGGGGACAAAACACAAAGTATGTACAGTGGGTAGTTTGGGCAGGGGGACAGACATATAATATGTACAATGGGTAGTTCGGGCGGGGGGACAAAACAACAAGTATGTACAGTGTGTGGTCATGGTGGGGGGGGGGGGTACAAAAACACCAGTAGATTTAGGCGGGGGGGAGGGGGGGGGGGCGACATAATAACATTGCGTTTGCTCAGAGTGTAGACCAGGTAGGGGGGTGGGACAAAACAACTAGTATGTGCAGAGGGTATTTCAGGTGGGGGGGGGGGGGGGGGGGGGTGGGAGACATAACAACAAAACAACAAGAATATATAGAGCAGTGGTTCCCAACCTTTTTTGTCTTGTGTACCCCTTGAGCTGTTTTGCCATGCCAGAAGTACCCCCTCACTCATGCGTGTTGATTATTTCCCAAAAAAATCAATTAAACTCTAACTTGCAAATATAACATTTATTACTGACACACAGAGAGCAAAACCTCTTCTCATGTCTCCAAAACTCTAAACACATTTTCTGCTTTACACACATTTTGCTATTCAAAATGGCACTTTTTAAATGCACTGAACACGGTTTTCTGCACACAACAATCTGACATAAAGTCACATGTTTGCCATTTCAAAACATTGCCATTCAAAATTAGACTACATGAGCTAATTGGCCAATACATGTGCCACCTGGCCACCTCAATGGTTAATTGTTACCACATGCCCACACACTCACTGAAAATAGAAAAATAAATAATAAATAATAATGAATTTGATTTGATATCTGTTTCTTTTCCCTTTCTCCTGCTCCTCTTTGGCTTCTGTCTGAGGTGCAGTGATGTCATCATTTTCTCATCCCAGAGTATTGACTGATGGGGAGAGGAAACAGACAAGATGAGACAGGATAAAACTTATCACACACACACACACACACACACACACATAGAGAGAGAGAGAACACATTCAAGACATTATGATTATCACAAATTCCCTCTCAGGGACAAGAGCTAATTGAACCAGAATATCATCACAAGTGTCAGTTGCACTTGCAATACAGCCACCCACACCCCCAACTATCCACACACACACACACACACACACACACACACACACACACACACACACACACACACACACACACACACTTAAACTTCTTATCTAACTCTACTGATTATTAATGAAATCATTTGAACCACTCCCCTTTAATACATAGATATTTACACCATTGTGAAAAATAGACTCACCCAGTAGCAGTTGCAATTCTTTTTTTCATCAGTTGAGCTTTAATGAGACACTTGAGGTTGCTTCTCTTTTATAAGCTTTGACAGTTCTGGAGGCAGTGTGGCAACAGCAGTCACCAGGCTGCTCTCCACACTCAGTCTGTTCCTTGGCTTGGTTTTGATGTGGGTCAAAGCTGAGAAGGTCACTTCACACATATATGTAGATCCAAAAGGCAAAAGTTCATTCAATGCACACTTTCCCAGCACTGGATATTCCTTTTCAACATCACACCAAAACTCTGTCAATGACTTGTCAGCATGTGCCATCTTCAACCCACGATCAGAGGACATGTCCATCAGATTTTCCTGCAGGCTTGCAGGAAGGCTGCTGCTGCTCCTGTCATTCACTCTGAATGGGTTCCTCACCCAGTCCAGTTTTTCTGACTCAGTTTCAATGTCATGAAAGTACTGGTTGAAGTCAGTGTCAGGTTTGGACAGATGTGCTTTAACTATTTTCACCACAGGACCTCTGTCAGCATCAGTGGTGGCGAGATGGCCATCAAGCAGTGGGAAACAGCTCACATCTCCATCCTTACATTTCCTCTCCCATAATTTAACCTTCTTTATGAATCCATTCACTTTGTCATACATGTTAAGGATGTGTGAGTACTTGCCCTGAAGTGAAAGGTTGAGCTCATTCAGCTTAGTGAAGACATCAGCAAGATATGCCAGCTGCGCAACCCACACTGCATCCTCAAACAGGGCTGCAAGAGGGTGGTCGTTTTCTGTCAGGAAAGCAAACACCTCGATGCGCAATTCATAGAGCCGCAGCAGCGTTTTGCCACGAGACAGCCAGCGAACGTCTGTGTGAAGCAGTAGCTGCTCATGCTCTGACCCGCTGCCATGACAAAGAGTTTGAAACAGTCTGTGGTTCATTGGCCGGGACTGAATGAAGTTAATCACCTTAACTGCGTCATCCATAACTGCACTTAACTCGGGGCTCATCCTTTTGCTGGCGAGTGCTTCCCGGTGAATAATACAGTGCATCCACTTAATTTCGGGGTTCACCTTCATCACACGCCCAAGCAGCCCACGCACCTTAACCGTCATTGCTGCCGCTCCATCGGTACAGATGTGACTGCAGGATTTCCACTCCAGATCGTTGTCTTTGAAGAAGCTGTCAATAATCAGAAATATTTCCTCGCCAGTTGTCTTTCCTGGCAGCATCTTGCAAAACAAGATATGCTCATTTATGTCCGACTCTTCTTTATAACGCACAAAAGCCAGCAGCTGAGCCTCCCCACTAACGTCGGTCATTTCATCTAATTGCAAAGCGAACTGACCTGCTTGCTTCATTTTATCCACCACTTGTCCGACAATATTTATGGACATATCATCAATCCGACGGGAGACGGTATTGTTTGATAATGGTACCAACTTGAGCGCGTCAGCTGCTTTCTTGTCCAGCATAGTTTTAGCCAAAATCATAGCGGCAGGCAAAATCAGATCTTCGGCGATTGAATGTGGGGTTTTTGACTTAGCCACTAGTAATGAAACAGCATAGGACGCCTCCAGTGCTTTGCTTGACACACTTGCCGCTTTTTTCAGTGTAGCCTGACTTGACTTGAACTCTGGCAGTTTTCGCTTGAAAAAGTCGTCAGTTTTACCAACAGTTGCTAGGTGTTTGGTGCTCTGGTGTCGCTGTAAATGGGCTGGCTTCATTGAATTATTAGCCAGGACTTCGCCGCAGAAAAAGCACTGTGGCTGTGGTGGATCAGCCGATGTACATGTAAATCCCCACAAAACATATGTTTCCAAATAATAGCGGGGTCCTTTTTTTCTCTGATCTGACCGTCTGATCTGCCTCTGATCTGACCGTCTGATCTGCCTCTGATCTGACCGTTACTGTAGCTGGTCGTTTTAGCCATCTGTCCATCTTTGCGGTATACTGACAGGCCTAGCTGACGTGCGCACGTAAATGATCATGAACGTGATTTAAATGTGACGTGACTACCACTTGTGTTACAGTCATCACCTGTCGGGAAGGAACTTAAGTTGCAGCGTACCATTTTAACAACAGGTTTATGAAACGACTATATTTAATTATTTTTTTGGAAAGGGAAATAAATTATAATTCCAAATCTTTCCACGTACCCCCTGCAATCCCCTCACGTACCCCTAGGGGTCCGCGTACCCCCGGTTGGGAACCACTGATATAGAGGGTAGTCCAGGTGGGGGTGTAGTCTTTTAATTAGATTTTTGATTTAGAGGGTCCAGTTACGGATTGCAGCCTCCTGTAAATGTTTTTTGAGAGTGGTTTTGAAGGTGGGCAGTGTTTTGCACTCCTTTAAGATTATAGGAAGGGCGTTCCACATTTTTACTGCATAGTTTGCAAACGAGTTTAACCCCTTGTTTGTGGTGCAACGCGGTTGAACGTGGTTCGTGGAGCTTCCTCTGGTATTGTATGTGTGGACGTTGTTCACTTTTTGGAAGTATGTTGACAGGTACTTGGGTGTCTTTGTGGTGTAGCGTATCTTGAAGACCAGGCCCAGTGCAAGCTGCTGCACTCTGTCAACTACTCGTAGCCAATCAAGGCTAAAAAAATGAGCAGCGGTTAGATGTGTCCTAGGGTTGAGGCCTAGCAGAAGCCTAACCAGTTTATTTTGGGCTGTCTGGAGTCTTGTTTTTAGGGCCTTTGTGGTTCTATGGTACCATGATGTTACGGCATAGTCGAAGTGACATTGTATGAGAGCTCCTGATAGGGTCCTCAGTGTGTTTTTACTGACAAGTGAGGATATCCTGTACAAGAATCTAGTTCTATGGTTAACTTTTTTGATTACTTTTGCTGCCATTTTATCTCCGGAAAGATTTGCCTCTAAGATGGAGCCCAGGTATGTAATATCCTCTTTTCTTGTGATAGTAATGTTACCCACTTTTATATTGTAATTTACAGCCTTTCTGAGTTTAGATGGGGATCCGTATAGGATGGTTTCAGTTTTACCTAGGTGTATTGATAGTTTATTGTCAGCTAGCCAGATGCAGATTCTACTCAGTTCAGTGCTTAGCGCTTTTTCCACCTGCAATATGTCCCTGTCAGAGACCAGCAGAGCCGAGTCATCCGCGAGCAGGAACAAATTGCAATCACATGCTGATGACATGTCATTCACATATATTAGGAACAGTAAAGGTCCCAATATGCTTCCTTGTGGAACGCCGCAGGTCACTGGGAGGGGGGGGGGACAGTGTTCCGTTCACACTAACCACCTGTTCCCTCCCCTCTAAGTAGGATTGCATCCAGCTCACCGATGTTCTATCGAACCCAATTGCTTTCAGTTTATCTAACAATATGTGGTTTATTTATGTGGTTTATTATTTATTACGTACACACCTTTGAGAGGGGAGTGTCTAACCCAGGTTACCAGAACACTGTAAATGCACAATAGCTGTCTAACATAAGATAGTAGAAAACAACTGTGAATATATGTCTACTTGTAGAAAAAAATAGAAGACAATATATGGGCAGAGATCTGTGCCACTAGAATCTGAATCTGAATTACTGACTTTGAATTTGAATTGCTCAATTTGAATAAAAAAAATGACGTTGAATATTTTTTTTTACTTTGAATCACATAATTTGAATTTGTATTGTTTAACTTGATTTAGTTTTTCAATTCAGTTATTCATGTTAAACAATACAAATTCAAATTATGTGATTCAAAGTCTTTTTTTTTATTCAACGTAATTTTTTAAATTCAAATTGAGCAATTCAAATTCAAAGTTAGTAATTCAGATTCAGATTCTAGTGGCACATATCTCTGACCTATGACCTAACTCCTTTTCGGCCAATCAGCACCCTTCATGAACGTACCCAAGGCACTCCCGCCAGTAAAGCTGAGTGGATAGCTCGTTATCGTGGAGGGAAGGACACAGCAAAGTGGATAGCTATCATGGAGCGCCACGCCTCCCACACCTCCGACCCCGAGAGGCTCACCTGGGCCCTGCTGGGCCTGCTGTGTGAAGACTGCAAGGACCTCAGGTAGGATGACACACCTGCTGCCTGCGTGTCTGGGCAGCCATGACAGTAGATGTGTGTGTGTGTGTGTGTGTGTGTGTGTGTGTGTGTGTGTGTGTGTGAAGACCACGCTCACGTGTGATATGTAGCACACTGCACGCAGCTAGGCCCAGAGCCATGTGTTGATGTGAACAGATAATGGATTTGACCGATAATTTTAAGAGTTTAAAAGAGTAATTTAAAGAGTAATTTGTGTGGATTCCAAGTTAGGATTTGGGGAATGAATCTACATCTGTTTTTTGCGATTGGCATAGCCATGGCAGGGGGTGGTCTAGATCCTAGCCTAAATGACTACGTTTCTAATCTAATCTAGTCGGGGTAGTGGCCCTCAGTTACCCCCCCCCCCCCCGAAGCCGCTACCTCAGCAAGGCGTTCCCCGCCTGGTCCAGACAGAGCCGGTTCACCCCGACCTTCATCAGCAGCCTGATCTCCCACACAGAGGTCCCGCACGCTGTTGGCGCCTGGCTGCTGCTAGCCAAGGTGGCTAGCTCCTCCCCCAAGCTGTATGACTTTCCACAACAAGTAACATGTCGTTAGCCTCATAGCATAATTGCCTCAGTCACGCTTCACTTGTGGTCAGCCATCTTTGTATGTAGTGTCAAACATGCCTATGTCAAAGAGATGACTTGGGCAGATAGTGATTTTGGAATGTCACAAGCATTCTGATAAGCCAGTGGTTCTCAACCTTTTATGGGCCAGCGCCCCCCTGTCCATTATCCAGGCCTCTTACCGCCCCCCCCCCCCCCCCCCATCAAAAAAAGTAGGCTTATTTTCTTCCCTAAATATTAATGTTGACTAATATTCTGTGTTATATAATTTAAAAAGCATGTCACTGAATGCCAAATAATAGATTGGATTCAACTGGGCAGTTGGAATATCATTATCATTAGTTTACCAGAGAGCAGAAAAGCCATGTGAATGTGAATAAAAATGCTGTTTCTGAGTGTTAAACAAACTCAGACAACATCAGAGAATACAAACAGACTGCTACGGAACAGCAGCAATTTCACACATGTCCGATGCAGAACAAACAGTAGGCTGCAGAACTGTACATTACAACTAACATTGTTAGTTTTTTTAAGTGTGCTGGTGTTGCATTTCTCCAAATTGCTGTTTTATGATGCTAATATTTATTCATTTTTGATTGGACTTTGGGGGGGGGGGGGTGTCACAATATGGCGGCAAACGCTAGGGGGCTATTATTTTAATATTTTATTTAGTATTCTATGGTATTATTTTCATAAACTGACCACTTCGAATTTCTCATATCAAAACATATCAAAACATAACAAAGTTCCAAAGTTCAGAGCTCTGCGCTCTGGGAGCGCTCAGAGATGGGCGCTCTGACTGAAAACACGGTTTTGTCCGAGCGAACTGACCGTTCGTGCATTTACGAACGTACCCGTTATAACACTGCTGACAGCTGATCAATACAAAAGACGCTGCAGCTGATGCGTTCGTTTCCAGGACATCACAAGAGGAGCAACATATCACAAAAAAGCGATCGTATATTTTAGTTTGCAAACACATCGCAATGCTAACCTCAGAATGGCACTAGGGATAACATCCACAACAACACTTAACAGTAATACATTTATGTAATATACTGTGATGAACCTGCGAGAGGAGGGGACATTCGTAGCTGATTTCTCTAGGTTCGATTATTGGTAAGCGACAGAGAACTTTCAGGACTGGTTTATTACGATCGCTTTTTTGAGATTGTTCCTGCTGTGATGTTCTGGTATGGTGGTATGGTATTAGCACTCATTTTAACTAAATTAAATAAGCTGTATTGAAAGGAAGCGAACGAAGTGAACGCAACAATTACAATGAGCCCACAAACTGAAACATATGTCACTCAAGCATAGCCTACAAGGAAAACACTCATAGAAGTTGGGCATTGGTGAACATGACGTTACAGATGGGATGAACCGGGGTTCTTTCTATCGTAGCATAGTATTGCAATTTCTGCACTGTACATGAACTGTAAAGATTCTTCTACAATGCAGCTTACCCAGACACATTGGAAACTATCAAAAGCTCTGCCTTTGCTAGCTGAGTTTTTAGCTTCTCCATCTTCTTGATGACACTCACTTTTATTTTTTTGGGCGCTGCGCTACGTGTGTCTGCGTCACAGAGCCCGGCCAAGTTCAGAGCGCTTAGAGATGGGTGCTCTGACTGAAAACACGGTTTGTCCGAGCGAAATGACCGTTCGTGCATTTACGAATGTGCCCGTAATAACACAGCTGTTTTTCATGAGAAAAATACTTTATGCGTGAACGCCCCCCAAGAACACCTCAACGCCCCCCCCTGGAACAAATATTTGTTCCAGCGCCCCCCGATGTTGTCTGAACGCCCCCTGGGGGGCGGTACCGCCCCCGTTGAGAAACGATGTGATAGACCATGTGTCAAACTCTCCCAAATCACTTGTAAATCTCTAAAATCAAATAAGGAAGAAGTTTGTTACCAGGGGCATGTTTGAGTCCAGGGTTATGTGCTGTGCGCAATAGCCTGGGAATAGGTTAATATGTAGTTGACAGAATGTGATTTTATGGGCTGAATAGAAGATATCAGGTGATGAGATTTTGGCATGGAGTTTAATCAATATGTAACTATCATAGCATGAAAAACATTTTGTGCTATACAAGAGATTTGCAAAAATGCTCCTTTAAATGATTATGATATTCAATAATGATATTATGTAATAGACATAAAGAGATAATGCTAATGTCCCGGAGAAGCTTCATTTCATGGGAGATTGACCTCTCTCTGGTCACACTGAGATTGAATGCAGCTTTCTGGAGAAGACAAACAAACTAATCTCTGGAGATGGGACTTCCTCTTTCAGCCCCTGCTGTCCAGCCCACGTTATCAGCATAGGGCCTTAGGTCAGAAGTGCTGATTGTCAATATGTGGCCTGCCTTCAGTCAGTGAATAGATTAGGAAGTGGTTAGGTTTTTCATCTGTCAGCTAACCTGGCTAGTTATAGCATGAATAATAGTTTAACTGGCCATACCCTAATAGAAACAAGATTGAGACTATAATGTTTTTTTTCTTTTATCTCAGAAAACAAATCTTAACATTAACCGTAGTCTCACAAACAACACATAACTTTAGGTAATCGATATTCAACCCCTTCTACTTTTAAGGAGAGAGGGGTTGAGAACGTTCTAGATAACAGATCCTTTAGGACCAGGATGATAACTCATTCCTCAGAAAACAGACAAAAAGGTAATTTAGACCTTCTTGTTTATATCTTCTTGATCTTGATTGTAAGAAGGAAGCATCTGAGTTTGAATTTGTCCTTAGGTTGCCTGAAGGATACCAGAATATTTTAAGTATTTATGTACACACATGAAATGTACCATGTGCGTAGCTGTATTAAAGCAGAGGAAGGCGAGTGAGGATATTGACTGGAGTGAGTCCTGAAGCCTCTGATGTTCTGATGCTATAAAAGTTGTACTGCACTGCAGCGCTGTCAAAACAATTGTTACAGAGCGGAAGTAACAGTGTTACTGCACTGTCAGGGGGTATACTGTATTTTAGAATTTTATTTCATTGCAAGTTTTTGATAGAACACTGCTAATACATTTTTGGCTTCACAGTGCTCTAGTGTCACCCAACAAGTTTGACCTCTATACAGTCCAAACTGAATAATGTAATGGATGTTTACTTTTTGTCTTTCTTTCGCCTACAGATAATGTAAATGCACTTCAGTCTTGTTGATGTAGATCTTTGCCAAGTTGTCCTCTCAGGTTTGCTCATTCCTAGAAGAGTTGACAAGATGGCTGGACAGTCACAGAGCTTGTTTTTCTTTTTTGCTTGTTTTTAGCTGCTCATCAAATCAATTATTGATTTTGCTCTTTCTGGGACCCCCCTCCTCCTCCACATGGATGAATCTGTAATAAAACAGCAGAGCTCTGACTGTATTGGGCATGTTAATGCGCAGGAGGCTGCACAAGAGGAGTGGCACACCATGGTGGTTAGGAAGTAAGATGTATAGAGACCCATTGAAGCTGGCATGTGATGTCAAGAGGTGGTATGATTGATAAACTGTTGGTGATGCAGGCCGGTTGTTTGAATGGCCTTGTTTGGTGTGTGACTTTTAGACATGTCTATTGTGCAGCGTAATGTCTGTCTGTTCATTGTAACTTGAAGAAAGTGGTCTGTCTGCTGATTGTAACAAGACAAAGATGGTCTGATTGTCTGTTCAGCATTGTCCGTTCAGTGTAGTCTGAGTACAAGATTGTCTTCATCAAGCCAAGCCACTGGCTTTTAAAGATTGCAGCAGCTAAGCAGATGGTATAGAGGCTATTAAGAAATAATGCGATGCACACATACTGTATGCCCCCCCCCCCCCCCACACACACACACACACACTCACTCACTTAAAAACGCAACAGGGAACAGGGCTTAATTCCTCAAAAGTGGTTCACCAGTCTGTAACGGGGACCACGGACCTTCCCTCTGTAGTGCAATCAGCCTCTAGAGGACCAGCCAATCAACCCCCTTAGTTGGACATCATGCACAAGGAGCAGCCAATCAGCCTCTAGAGCTAGTCGTTGGGAATAGGGAACAGCCAATGAGTGTCAAAGGTAGGCACAAGGACCAGCCAATTATCCACCACCAGTGTTAGGTAGTACTGGAGGGGCATTTCATGAAATTATTACATTTTAACCATATTATATACTATTATTATTATTATTATTATTTACTATTATTATTCATTTCAAATTTAGATTTGCATGTGAAATTCAACCCCAGTGGGAGAAACATTCTCATCTGTGTGTTTGTACATGTGTCGTGCTCTGCTTTAGTCTGTGATGTACAGTAGTCATCTAGCTGCATCTGTACCAAGGATGGGGCAGTCAGCAGTGGATCATCAAATGTGAATTTCCAGGAGGAGACACATGACACTGCTGCGGCACCAATAACCTAATCTGTCATTACCTAACTGCAGACGGTGGTCAGGGTCCGTTCACTCTGACTCATCTTGTCTTGTCTTGTCTGGACTCTGACCTAAGGTATAGGGTTTATTACAGACCAGGCGCATTGCAATTGGGTAATCCATCAGCACATTTTGGCCTGGGCTTTACCTCAGAAAATAAAGGAGTACACACTTAACTCAAAAATCTTTTTCAAATATATTTCTCATTAGTCTATTGATGATGGTAGTGGAGAGGTAGTGTCATATGGTGTGTACCGTTGTTTGGTTAATATCTACGTCATGTTTTCAGTTTATAGACAAATTCAGTTCACTTTGCTGAGAAAATTAGTCTGACACGGAAGTCAAGGTATTCGTTTTACTCATACAAGTCCAGGTACTACAATAGTGTATTGTATTTCTAAAGCATGATAAAGTATGATCCAGGGAGTTGGCTAGTGTTTTTTGTGAGGTTAAGTTCAGCCCTGTTTCAGAGATTCTGCCAAGGTTTCTGGAGAAGCCAAAGGGGCAGGACTTCATTAATCACATATCAAGTCACTTGTCACGTTTCCCCTGTCTGTTACCTCCAGTCATTCATGCAATTTGTCAGAGCAGTGGCATTTGTTGTGTTTGTCATCCAATAATCACTGTCTGTTGTTAAATGTTGCCTTGTTGTTTTTTTATTCATTTTTAGATTGACTATAACTCAAAATATCAAACATTAATTTGCATATGCCCTAAAAAACAATCCTGCATGGTTCAAATGTGTTTAAAGGTGCTCTATGCAACAATTTCTGGATTAGAATTGTTTTAAGTACAGTGCCTTGCAAACGTGTTTACCCATCTGTACATTGTGTTGCCTCAGACGCTGAAATGGTAATACATTTGAATTAGGAATTTGTTTCTCACTGACCACATCTTACTGGACACTTTCAAAGTGAAAGAAAAGTAATGTCTGTTTGCAAACGTATTCACCCCCTTTGCTGTGGCACTCAGAGAATTACCGTAGTTCAAATGCAAAAAATGCTTTCCACATCCGAGAATGAGAACCAATCGTGAAACAGGAATGCGCTGCTAGTCCTATACAACGAGGGTGGTGTACTGATCACTTAGAGCAACTTTCTAGCCTCAAACAGCGCATGAACACATTTCTCGCCTGGAATTTTATTCAGATATGTCATTGATATTAACGAATATCTGCACACATAATTGTTACGTAGAGCATCTTTAACTAACAGAAATGCAATATTGATAGCACATTATCAGATTTTGGTTTGTCATCTCACATTGCGTCCCTATGTTCTTCTCATTCAAACAGTCTCTCCTATTAGCCGACAGGCATGTCCCGAAGTGCACTAGCTAACCTCTTGAGGACACGGCCATCTCCAATAAGAGACCCTACTGTTTGACTACCCTCATGTTAACTCATCTTGGTATTTTTGAATGAATCATGCCCCATGTTTATCATTTTTTTTGTTTTTTTTTTGTGTTTGTGTTTTTGTTTGTTTTATTTTCTGTGCACAGCAATTGCTCTGAAATATGGGGACTGAGTACACCACATACGATAGAACAGTGGGATACCTCTGGCCTTTACAGCTACCCTGACCAAACCAGGTGACTATCTCCTCCTCTGTCATGTGCTTCTGTTTACTCACTCAGCCTGTGGGCCGCAGGTGGGGATGATGATGATGATGATGATGATGATGTTTGCTCCAGGGGGGTTATTAAGTTTAGGTATACCATGACTATTCTTCTTAGTTTATTTGTTCTTTTCTCTGATATGTTTCATGCAGTAGTTTCTTATGAACTTAAATTGACAAGTGTCTACATTTTATCTTCATCATTTATTATCATACATTCAGTCATTTCAAGTAAAAGAATAGTTGAGGAGTAGTTTTTAAGGATTTCTATACATTTTTAGGTCATTTCTTAAGGTTAGAAATCAAAACGTTCTCCTCCTCCAACTCATCTACCTTCCCTCTGTTCTCACATGTTATCTATTCCTGTTCTCCCTCTCTCCCCTCCTCCCTCCTCTCTTTCCTCCCTCCTCTCTCTCCCCTCCTCCCTTGTCTCTCTTCCCTCCCTAGGTCCCTGGACGGTCGCTTGCAGGTGTCCCATAGGAAGGGCCTCCCCCATGTCATCTACTCCCGCCTGTGGAGATGGCCCGACCTGCACAGCCACCATGAGCTGCGCGCCATGGAGACCTGCGAGTACGCCTTCAACCTCAAAAAGGACGAGGTCTGCGTCAACCCCTACCACTACCAGAGAGTTGAGACACCAGGTACGCAGTGTTGAATCCTCCCCAAAATATCTAAATATATTATATATAGTTATAGAATTTCCCAGGAAATCAGATAAGAAAAATTACCTAATTAAACATAATTCAACACAATTGGGAATTTACTACCTATTACTATATTGTGCTTTTTTATTATGTGTTTTAGTATAGCTGTAGTATTTTACGTTTTTTTATTGCTTCGGTTCGTTCCAGTTCTTCCGCCTGTACTGGTACCCCGGCACACAGAGATCGTTACAGAGCTCCCTCCACTGGATGACTACACCCATTCCATACCGGAAAACACCAACTTCCCCGCTGGGATCGAGCCCCCCAACAACTACATACCAGGTCAGCAGTAGTCCTAAGCTCCTGTGTCACTACACACTTCCTCAGCCCTAAAAATAACAATTATACTGCTCTAAGGCCTCTGTACTACTACAGTACACTGGACGTGGCTAAATCTTTTCCTGCGAAACAGGCCCACACATTTTTCATAGACATAGCTATGCGTAACGTGTGTGTGTGTGTGTGTGTGTGTGTGTGTGTGTGTGTGTGTGTGTGTTAGAGGCCTTCATATGGCTGGTCTTCCTAAGAGAAGGGCCACACAGTTAGCAAAATATTGCTCAATATCCGCTGTTATTGGTAGCCGCTCAATATGGAGAAGGCGGTGCTTCCTGTACCCATGAGCGGGATACTGTCTGTCTTATAGTATTGATCAACCCACTGGTCTTGTGCGAATAACATCCTGTGTGTGGCAGAACTGGTTGTTGGCTCAGCATTACTGTAACAAATTGTTTCCAGGATGTCAAAATGCACTGTTAGTATTTATGTCCTTTAGAATTGTACTTTGTATGTGGACATAAATAAAGCATTTAAAATGTGTGTTATACTGTGTTGCAGAGACTCCTCCACCAGGCTACATCAGTGAGGATGGGGAGACAAGTGACCAACAGATGAATCAAAGTATGGACACAGGTAGCCACATTCCCTGGATGGGCGACAGTCACTGCTGGCCTGGGGAATGACTCTAGACTGTGTTTATCTGGGTCTGCAGCTGTGTGTGCTGCATTGCTGACTCGATATAGAAAATATGTGTCAAATGACTGTTTAATAAAGAAAAACAGCTATTGTTCTTCCCTTGAAAATAGTCCATTTACATTTGTCTGAACACGCTTGTCAGTTTTTTTCTTCTTTCAATAGTAGACTTCTTTTTATAGCACTCTAGAGTGCAGAAATAACCAACTGTCTTTGTTTTCCAGGTTCTCCAGCGGAACTGTCACCAGGCACGCTTTCACCCGTCAATCATGCCATGGGTAAGAGCATGCCCTCTTGTCTACTGTTCTTCCGTTCTTTACTTATTTTAGAAGAAATTATGTGTTCCTCTACTAAGGTATTAGAGTTTGTATTCACAATTTCTACTGGAGTCAGTAGTACGTTCATGGATAAGGTGAGACAAGCATTGTCATCTCAAGCTGTAGGTTCATTCGAGGTATACACGACTTGGCTGTTGATAGGCTGTTCTACTTGACTGATGTGCTAAAATAGGTAACTTATTAGCCGTTGTGCTGTCTCTTTCCACAGGTATGTGTTAGGACAAATGAGGATATCTCTGTTAAATAGTTTGGTGCAATGGAACAGTTGCTCTGGATATGGTCTTGGTTGTTGTTGTGTATCGAGGCCAGCCTTAACTAACTCTCTGTCTCTCTCTCTCTCTCTCTGGGTGTGTGTGTGTTCCAGACCTCCAGCCAGTGACGTACTCGGAGCCAGCGTTCTGGTGCTCCATAGCTTACTACGAGCTCAATCAGCGGGTGGGCGAGACCTTCCATGCCTCGCAGCCCTCGCTTACTGTCGACGGCTTCACGGACCCCTCCAACTCGGAACGCTTCTGTCTGGGACTGCTTCTTCTTCGGCGTATGGGTAGTTGTTTTTCCTCTCCACTCCACCAGGCTCGGGGCCGAGGGGCTACCCTTTTACCACCCCGAGACCTGGTTGAGGGGCTCACCCGGGCTATATTTCTGGACACCCCTCCAGAAGCCACGTCATCGTCTCGTCATCTAATACCGACAGACCATGCATCCCGTTGGGTGGGTGGTACACCGGGCAATCCAGGATAATATGGTCTGCGGTTTGGTCCTCTGCGCCACACTCGCACGACGCATTTGGGGCCAAGCCCCATCTGTGCATTGATGAGCGGAAACGCCCGACGCCGGTCCGGAGACGATTGAGCCTCACCCAGGATAGCCGTGGCAAGTCCATCCCGAGGGGCTCAGCGCCGGCGACTGGGATGTGGTCGCGGAGTATGGAGGTGTTAGCCTCCCACTCCGCGCGCCACATATAATCCGCCCATCCTGCCGCACTGATGTTGAGATCTCTGCATTGCTGCCTGAGATCCTGTGCGGCAGGCACAAATGGGTGTCTCGACTTGAGACGCCGGGAGGGCTCCGCTGTTATAGTGAGCCTATCATGGAGCAGATGGTTATTAAGCTCCACGGCCCGGCAGGCGAGACGTGCTGTGGCTCCCATGCGGCGGAGACCTGCGGGCTGGATGCCTGCTAGGATGGGTCTCTAAAGCTAGACAAGCGAATAGACAAGCGAATAGAGAGCACTCAGCATCCGTGCATGTTGATGTGGCGTGGCAAACACCTTCTCGTGGTGCCCCCCGTAAGTAGCTAATGACTGCCAAAAGCAAGAAGCGAAACAAAGTTTGCCAACCAGGGCCCCTCACCCGGGCTGGTGTTCGGCAGCAGCCGGGGGAGAGGTCTGCTGACCTCGAACCCAGAATACTGCAGCTGAACACCGAAGGACTAACCCCCAGTAAGATCGACGTCATCGAACACCTGGCCAAAACCACCAAGGCCCTCGTCATTCTCCTCCAGGAGACCCACTGCATATCAGCAGACAAGCTAGTTCTACCAAACTTTGAGCTAGCTGGGTCTACCCTGAGCAGGAAGCATGGCCTCGCCACGTTTGTCCAACAAAGGTTGAGCTGGACTCTCGGTGACCAATCCCCGGCTGACTCGGAGATTGAGTGGCTGTGCGTGGACGTTGCAGGCCTAAAAATCATCAACGTCTACAAACCTCCACCCTCGCGAATCACACCAGTGTGTCTACCAGTGTTCCCCCACCCCTGTATCTATGCTGGTGACTTCAATTGCCAGCATGAAGACTGGGGCTACCGCACCAACTCACCCGACGGAGAGAACCTGGCTGTCTGGGCAGCTAATAACAGCCTGGCCCTGTTGTACGACCCCAAGGGCGCAGCCAGCTTCCGCTCCGGTCGCTGGAACACTGGGACGAACCCTGACCTGGCATTCGCGAGTGACAGCGCTGACAACCGGCTCCCCGATAGACGTGTGCTAGGAAAGTTCCCGAGGTCTCAACATCGACCCTCACTGATAACAACGGCCAAACTCGTGAACCTTGTTCCGAGTGAGCCAGTGAAACGGTGGAACTTCCGAAAGGCCGACTGGAAACGCTTCCGCCTCCTTACCAACAAATCCACAAGGCACCTCCCATCGCCTAACTCTAACAACGTGGATGAGGCGTACCGGGACTTCTGCGGCATGTTGGTGAAAGCGGCAAAAAAATCCATCCCACGCGGACGTCGCATTAGCTACAAACCGTGTTGGGATGAGGAGTGTGAGAAGCTCCACTGTGCCTTCCTCCAGGCCCCTGCAGGAGCTGAGTCGGACAGGCTCGCAACAGCCTTGCTGTCAAGACTCAGCCGTAAAAGACAGGAGCGCTGGGAGGAGGCCATTGACTCCATCGACTTCTCGCACTCCAGCCGTAAGGCATGGAGTATCATGAACAATCTCACTGGTAGGTCCAGACACTCCCCCCGTCACTGCCCCATCTCTGCAAATAAAATCGCATCACAATTTGTGAAAAGTGGGTCATACGAGGGCAAAGACCGCGAGTCGTCTCGACTTGTGGCAAAAGAAGTGTCAGACCTCTGGAGGGCCCCAACACCTAGCAGTGACTACATCTCCGGTGAATTCACCCCGGAGGAGTTCGCTGCTGCCCTCCAGCATCTAAAGCCAGGGAAAGCTCCGGGGCCTCATTCCATCTGCCCGGAGCTTATTCTCCATGCCGCACCCGCCTTGAAATCCTGGCTGAGAGCGTTCCTCACTTCCTGTTTGCGCCAACTCAAGATCCCCAAAATCTGGCGAAGAGCCCTAGTTGTTGCGATCCCTAAACCGAATAAGCCTGAAGGGGACCCTAAGAGTTACCGTCCCATCTCTCTGTTATGCATCCCCTTCAAGATCCTCGAGCGTCTCATCTACGCCCGCATTGAACCAATTGTCGACCCGCTGCTCCCACGTGAGCAGGCCGGGTTCCGACGCGGGAGGTCGACCGTAGATCAAGTCACCCTTATGACTCAAGACATCGAGGATTGCTTTTCGGCAAAAAAGAAGGCCGGGGCCGTCTTTATAGACCTGACGGCTGCCTACGATACCGTATGGCATCGCGGCCTCTCCTGCAAGCTGCTCCGCCTGCTGCCGGACAGGCACATGGTCAGAATGATCATGGAGCTCATCCGTAACCGCAGCTTTACCCTCACCACCGGTCGCGGACAGCTAAGCAGGCTTCGACGCCTTAAGAACGGCGTCCCTCAGGGATCGGTCCTGGCCCCCCTCCTCTATAATTGTAAATGTTATTCTAATTTAAAACAGTTGAAGGCCAGAGGGAGGAAGAGGAGACTCAACAAGAAGCAGCAGGTCCCTCTCCCTACTCAGAAGAAAGAACAGGCGATGCTTACCCTAATGTATGGAAAGAAGAACAGTATAAACAGTGCAAGGAGAAAAATGAATGGCTGCATGCTGAAAATGGAAGGCTAGGCTGTAGCCCATGCCATGATGTAAAAGATCTGGGTGTCATGGCATCCCGTGGGGTCAACATAGCTACTCAGTGGGCTGAGGGAAAGATAGCCCCAAGTGGTAATTCAAGGGAAGTACAGCTTTCATCACTGCGGAAAAAGATCCATGAGCACAGGAACTCCACAGCGCATACTGAAGCTGTCAAGATTCTTCAGACAGCAAATAAAGACATACTTCTGAACTTAAATGCCAGAAGTCAGGAGTCTGCATTTGAGTCTACTGCCAAAGTATTCATGACAGCATACTATGTGGCCAAGAATAACAAGCCTTTCACAGACTTTGAGAGTCTGATTGACCTGCAGCAAGTAAATGCTGTTAGCTTAGGGCGTGTTTCTGCAGTTTCATCTCCCACTGGACTGCCGGAACCAGACACACTGGCGACAGACACACACCCACGCACACGCACACGCACACACAAACACATATACACACACCGGACACACTGACTACATACGCAGTCACTCCTCACCTCTAATCTTATTGCACACAAAGCGATCCTCCTCTCCCACCTTTGGTGCGCTACACACACACACACACACACACACACACACACACACACACACACACACGTACGTTCTCCTCACCTCTAATCTCATTCCAGGCCTAGCTGTGCTACTCTCCTCCTCCCCTAATCACATTCCACACCATGGGATTCATACGGAGGAGAACACTGGTGCCTCTATACACTCCACACACCAGCCTCCAGACTCTATACACTCCACACACCAGCTCCTGACTCTGCTTGGGAGACCAGAAATAATCTAGAAGCGAAAGGAAATAGCTAGTTAGTTAAACTTGGTGGTTAGCCACAAACTGAAAAGTTGCTGGCTAGGATAGCTGCATGAACTTACCCAGCTGAGGAGAATGGCACTTGTCAATAAAGCCTTACTGAGCTTTAAATGCTCCTTCACATGCTGTTATATGTTCTGGTAAATATTGACACCACTGACATGAGACAATATAATATATATACTATAATATTGTATTATAACAATATTGTGTAAGATAATGTCTGTGTATTCGTTACTAGTATAACTCAAAAAGTTTTATCTGGAACTATTTTGGTTTTAAAACAGATCGCAAAGGTAAAGCAATAGATGATGGCTGTCCGTTCTGCAGGAGATGCAATCATGCCATACAGGCAAAAGGAGGCAACACGTCAAACTTAATAAAGCACCTACAATGTCGTCATCCAGACCTTGCACTGGAATACAAGCAAGCTAATGAGGTTAGTATGGCTTTATTTGTTATAATTATCTGTGTTCTTGCAATTAGCTAATATTACAAAAATGAATGAATAAACTTCTTAGCTAAAGTGTGCGGCAGCACTGCTGCTGTTGCTGGCTAACCAGCCGGTGCTAGCCAGCCTGGCTAGCTAATGAAGTAATAACCACACTTCTGCCCTGCTTAGTGACAATCTTTGGAATGATAATAATATATACAATATCCTCCTTTGTTTGAATGTCTTCTCAGAAGGCATTATTGCACGGAGGTCAAAGTAACACTTTCTTTAGTTGAGGCAAATGGTGTCAGTTAGATTAAAACAAAGAAATGACAACCGCTGATGTACACTGGTGAGATATCAGAACCCGATTTTGTGTAATAAAAAGTTATTTGAGTTCCTTTGATGTCGTACGTCCCTTCCTAGGCTGGCTGCTGCTGCGGAGGTTAGTCTCCAAAACAAACCTGTAACACACTATTCCTGTGTTCACTTAACGCACATCTTCTAACAAAGTGTGATCAGGTCCTTTGAGATTCCATTTAAAGTAGAATGCATTCTCTCGGAAGAAAGATGTCAACACTTGAGCGATTTCTTTTATAATATGAAGGACAAATGGACTGTACTGTCTGTACTGTAGGTAATCATGGTGTCATGGCATACAGTGATGGTATTTCCTGAAGCCCTTTTGTTCTTGTCTATTTTTAGTTTAAACTTTGAGAGGTGAAGACACATGGAATGTCTGAACCAAGAAGAACGACTGGAGTCTTGCTGACCAAAAATAACAAATTACTTTATTGTTAAAACTGTAGCATAACAACACACTAAATCAAAATCAAAAACCATGATTAAGTAAAAAATAATATCACTTCAGTGGCTCAAACAATGAAAAAAGAAGACATTCTGGACTTGATTTTAATTGATAACCTAAGCAAAAACATAGACTACAAGTCTCATTCACAAGGTAGATAATTCTATATATATTATACTAGTAATGTGTAAGATTGCATCCAGGTGTTGTTTTTTCCCGTATGACATTCTAAAGGTACCAGCCTTTTCCTAAGAGAATCACAGAGGGGGAAGAGAGATGGAGAGAAAGGGAGAGTGGTTACAGAGATGGAGGGGTTGAATCAGATGGGGGACTGAGAGAGATATCGAGGGAAGCGCAGTGGACCGATGTAGAGATGAAGGAAAGAGAAGTAGAGAGAGATGGAGGGAAGATCAGTGGAACGATAGAGCAGAGGATGCTAACGGAGGTAGAAACGGCTCGTAAATGCATGGAAGGGAATGAGAAGCGGTACTATCAAACTAAAGTGTTATATATAATATATAGTATTTTTTTTTTCCTCCTAACATACCTCACCTCCTAACTGGTCATCTAGACACCAGGGTTTCCGTTAGAAAAATTTGCCGTCGGACATCGTGTCCGGGAAGAATTCGATTTACCGGACAAACGTGATATATTCCGGTCATCATATTAAAATATAATAAAAAAAAAAAAATCAAAATCATATTTTTTTTTTCTCCAAATCTAATATAGCTGTTTGTCGCGGTGATTACTGTTGTGTAGCGGCCTATATATGCCATTTAATGTCTATTTCTCATCCGATACGATTAGATGCGAGCTATATAATATATAATAATATAACATGATTTGACGCATGCGCGCTATGCCATGCGTCAAATCCAGCGCTGAACGGGTCCAGCGCTGAACGGGCGCCTCACTGGGAACTGAACAGACAGCATCGATCAATGAACGGACTCCACATTACGTTAACTGAAGTTTGTTAAATTGTTTGGGATTAATGTGAGTTTTCTATTTTCTCTTTACAGTTTTACCCTTTTTTTTTTTTATCAATAAAACAACGTCATTTCTATAAGTCTCGCTGGTTGGGAAGGCATTTCGTTTAGCTCGGGAGTATGACAATGGGAAGAACATAACTGTTTATTGAGAAACAATTGATAGGCAGTCTGGGATACGTATATAAAGAAATACCACAATGTCTAGATGTATAACATTTTATTGAACAGTAACAGTGCAAGCATGTAGGCTACGGGGAACAGGGATTTTGGTCAGTAGGTCCTTTGTACAGAGGGCGTTTCTCTCCGACAACGCGTTCCCAGGTACCATGGAAGTCATAGGTAGTCCAGCACACTGACAGAGAGACAGACAGACAGACAGACAGACAGACAGATAGACAGACAGACAGACAGACAGACAGTCAGCTTACTTCTACCCTTTTGAGTGGAATTACTCCTTTAATTAGCTGTTAGCCATCTCAAAGCCCCCTGAGCTGCTCGTCAACACTGAGAATAGACCACATTATAGAAACCAAAACACCGTTTTTTAAATCCACAGGGAATAACCGGGAGTGTAAGGAAAGGCACACCCAGCGCTGTCAGTGGTGGGGAGACTTGAAGTGGCTTTGCTTGATTTCCATCACAGATTCAAGGATTGAAACACTGATGAAAATAGGGAGTAATAGTGATGGGATTATTTTTGATTATTTTAGATTAGATTAGATTAGATTAGGTGAGATTCAACTTTATTGTCATTGCAGAGTACAAGTACCAGACAACAAAATGCAGTTTAGCATCTAACCAGAAGTGCAAATAGTGATATAAAAACAAACACTTAACTTTCGGGGAAACTGCTAAAATAAAATAAATTAAATAAATTTAAAAAGAAAGCAACTATTAGCACCGCCGAATGACAACAAACGTATGAGTAATGAGTAAAACAATGTCACTTTTATAGTATGTTGTTTAACTTGCCGTTCGGTCGCCATGGCTCTGGTGTGTGTAGCAGCTTCAGCTAGCTGGCTGGAAACTTCTAGGGGTGCGTTCGTAAACACGCTCTGATAGCGCCGGAGCGCACGCTGGCTTCGATGTCACAGAGCGACCGAGTCGTTCGATTGGACGACAGGCGTTCCGCGAGTGCTGATCGGATTTCCAGAGCGTGTTTACGAACGCACCCAGCCAGCTTTAGCGAATTGTATTCAAAGGGAATTATTTTCACCGGACAATATGTCCGACGACTTTTCAATTTGTCGGACTTCACCAAATGTTACCGGACAAAGACCGGTAATTGCCGGTTAACGGAAACCCAGCTAGACACTCAGACTGGTCATCTAGACACTCAGACTGGTCATCTAGACACTGTATTTTTTCTCTCAGGTATATGTTTCTTTATAGCTGTTAAACTACTACTAACTTGTAACTATTCTTCTACTAACAAGCTCAGTGTTGTCAGTGAGACAGTCTCACGCACTGACTGACATTCCTCCGCCGTAGAGCAGAAGTCTACGACGCTACACTGTAACCATGGCAACTAAATGTATTTAATCTGCGCTCGCCCTGTTTTTGGGGGGGGATTCCTATGGCAGTTTTTCTTTTTCAATGTATAAAGACATTTGATTTGATTTGATCTGATCTTTATTTATCTCGAACATTTCAACCATAAAAACACACACATTTGTAATAACAAAAGATAACAAAAAACTAAATTTAAATAACTAAATTTTGACAAAAATTGAGATAGAACCTTATAATCAAACTCATTCAACTCCCACTCGCCTCTACACCCCACCCACATCCCCCTCTACACCCCACCCACATCCCTCTCTACACCCCACCCACATCCCTCTCTACACCCCACCCACATCCCTCTCTACACCCCACCTACATCCCTCTACACCCCACCCACATCCCTCTCTACACCCCACAACAGCTCTACATACATACAGCAGCTCTACATACATACAGCAGCTCTACATACATATATAATCTAGTTAGTTTACTATACTGTAAATATATAGATATAGATATAGATATAGATATATAGATAGATATAGATAAATATATAAAAGACATAACAAAAAAAAAAGTATTCTCAAAGATTACAATCAAAGGGAAAATCCATGGTCCCAAAATAATGCCCTTTATCACTCTATATAATAATATTATATATATGAATATATAACAATAATAATAATAATAATATATAATATACACTACTCCTCTCCTTGATCTCACTCTTTTGTGAGGAACATGTAGAGAATCACAGTGTGGAAGTGAGCACTGGCGTCGTGGAGACTGCTGAGGCTCTGGAAGATCTCCAAGTAGTCTTCTTGATCGTTATCTGTGACAAGATCATTGACAGTTAGAAATCCGCATATGTCTACTTATTTTAACTGTTTTTCTATTAATGTGTTCCCAAATAATATGCCCTTAACTTTAAGATTATTTTAGTGCTACAAAGCTTGAAGGAATCTGGACCCTGATCTGATACGATAGTCTTAGTGCCTATAACAACTCACCAGCATGCATAATCTCGGACATCTCCATGGCAACCTCTGAGAACATGTTTTCCACGGCCTGGATGAAGGACAACTTGTCATCAGAGGAGAACACCTCACACACCTGCTGCACCATCTTGACGGACCAGTTCATGGACTCCCCGTCCTTCTCACACACCTGAGAGGGGGAACCAGAAATGTCAGTAGCTCAGGCCGGTTCAGGCAGTACCTTCTGTTAAGTGGGCACAAAATGGGGGAAATGTGTCTCTTAGGTTAAAAGATACCGGAACCCTAGAGCAGATAATAAAGTTATTTAGCAGCAGTGACTGACCAGTACGAGGTACACAATGAGTCGTGAGATCTCAAACAGGCGTCCATTGAGGGCCTTGCTGGCCAGCACGCTGCAGCACACGCTGTCCCCACACAGGAACAACAGACGAGCCACATTCTCCATGTGCCATGCCTGGGGGAGGACTGGAGGCCAACAGAACCAGCACAAAACAAAACAACTGTCATTCATACACACAGCATTCACACTTTACATTAACATTTTTGACATTTAGCAGACGCCTTTATCCAAAGCGACTTACAAGCGAAGTACATTTATCGCATGCCCGGTACACACATAAAGATAATCTGGGCGATTTTGGCCCAATTTCCCCCCTTCCGACCAAGGACAGCAAACCCCTGATTATCGGATGGCTCTAAAGATTATCCTACAAGATTATTCTGTGGTGTGAGGTGTGTTAAGAGTCAATTTCTCCCGACAATCTGCTCGGAAAATGGTCGGGGCCGACGATCGTAAATATTAAACGTGTTCAATATTTACGATCAAAAGTCTTATTGTCTGTGGTCAAAACTGACAACTCCCAAGTCCGATTGTGACGTGGAATGGAATGTAGCCACTCAAGAAGCCAGCTGACTGACGCGTCTTCTTCTTTTCGTTCTTCTGCACTTTATTTTCCCTGTAGCACATGGCTGCCTCTACAGGTCAGTCAGGGTACTACTACCCTGTTCACGGGAGACTCCAGACTGTCGGAGGACAGATCTGTATGCATGTGGTTGTATATTGGAGCACACCACACACAATACGATCAAGACTGTTCAATCCATGATTTTTTTATCTTCATGTGTGGGGTCCTTCTCAGATAATCAGAAAATCCTTATATGTGTACCAGGCTTAAGGTAAGTGAATCATCTATACATCAGTCATCATCGCACCATTTGCTTAGTGAAATCTATAATCCTATGGTAATGGTACATACTGTACGTGTGGACTGACCAGACATACAGTATATACAGTATACAGACAAAAGAGTGTAAAAGGTTTGTCTACCATTGCTGGGTGTGTAAAATATAATCATTAAAAGTTGCCAAGTCCTCTGGGCTACTGCAGTTACCTATGAGCTCCTCCAGGATGGCCATTATGGTGTCGGTGGTCCAATCTTTGGCTTCCGGGTCGCTGTGTAGCAGGTTGAGAGCCTTGGCCAGGTCCCGCTGGGCCACCCCAGCACGCAGCTGCTCCTGCCAGCCTAGCGAACCTGGAAAGAACATTCCCTTACACTACACATACACTTTGCCTTGCAACTCTGGTCAACCAAAAAACAAGCATTTCATTTGTTATTATTAACATTAGAATTTCACCATGTAATTACTAACAAGTGATTTATATACTGTACAAAAGTGCAACCAGTTTTTTAAAGGTAGAAACCGAGAAGGCCCATGTTGTCCCTCTCACCGTCTGGTAGCAGTGGTCCGTAGAGGATGAACAGCAGCCGGGCTTGGCTGACAATGGGCCAGGGTTTCAGGATGCGGGTCAGCCAGAACAGAGTGTCCTTGGGGTTCTTCCAGGGGTCCAACAGAACCTTTCTGCAGAACAGACGGATCTGTTGCTCCAACAGCTGACATGAACCTGAGGGAGAAAAAAGACATACGGATCACTCACGTCTCTCACACTCTTTCAATTAGCCTTTCTGTTTGTTCTCTCTCTCTCTCTCTCTCTCTCTCTCTCTCTCTCTCTCTCTCTCTCTCTCTCTCTCTCTCTCTCTCTCTCTCTCTCTCTCTCTCTCTCTCTCTCTCTCTCTCTTATAGGGACAGACACTCACCTGGCTTTCCTGTGACCACTGACATGATTTTCTGGGGTAGATTTGTGAAGTCGCACAGGAAGTTGAAAACTCTGTGACACTCCAGCTCATCCCAGCCGGCTATCAATGTCTGTCAGTCAAACATTAACCATCTCAATACAGGATTCAGCCTTTGATATTAAATTGTCTGATGTTCTTTGTAACTAGGCTCTCACCTGTAGAAACGCTCCATAGCTGGAGAAGCCTTGGCATTGCACTGATTTAATGCACTCTTCCATCATGAAGCAAGGAACCTGAGTGGGAGGTAACAACTGTGTTAGTCTAAGTAAGGTTAACTAGAAAATAACAATCTATTCAATGTTGTCAACTGTTTGGTTTGTTTAGAAATGTGAGAATGTTTGTAGAGCACACACAGCTAAACATTGCCTCATCTGTCCTCCCTCACCTTTCTGTCTTACCTGTGAAAACTTGCTATATATGAACGTTAGCCTATCCTTTGTTGGCAGCAAGAGGGTACATCTCTTGAACAATAAACCTAAAACAATGAGCAAAAACAACAAGAATGTAACATAGTGACTATATTTGCCAACCAGGACCACTTGCTTTCCTCATCGGACCCCCTATGAAAGGAGATAGAAATAATACTTTGGTCTATCTACCTGATAAAGAATTACAGCAGAAATAATGTGGCTCTGAATATTAGTTTATTATAAACATGTGTGTTCTTGGCCAACCAACTAAGTAAAATAAAGGTAAATTAATCAAATAAAGCTGTTGAGGAGCCTCTCACCCAGCGATGTGTAGTGTTCTAGTGAGGACACCTCGGTGGAGTGATGACACCCCTGTACGATGATCCTCTTCCTCCAGGTCTGAGTGGAGACATAGCCCATGATGTAGCGACTGATGGCCTTGGACACCATGCTCAACACACTGAGCTGCAACACTTTACCACAACAAACAATGAGGCAGGGAGAAACATCTCATTAATTCAGATGCACGTCATTGGAGCTATACATATTTAAGACCATTTAGTACCCTGCCCCTGGTAACGGCTTCAGAATAGTTCAGCCTCATAGATATGTCTCATCTAAATAATCATAATTCACCCATCCTGAAAAATGTCCAAAGCAAACAGAACCCACCAGAGAGTCTGTCCAGGATCATGTCAAAGACCTCGGGGGCCAGCCGCTCAAAGAAACAGTCGCTGGCCCGAACCTGACGACACTGGCTGCGGGTCATGATGGTCCTGACAGGATACGGCCGGCGTCTGCGGTGATACTTGTGGGTCACCGTGAATTTCCTTGTCCCTTTCGCCATAATAACTGGAATACTGTCAAGCCTTTATTGTCCCGCAAATAATCTAGAAGCGAAAGGAAATAGCTAGTTAGTTAAACTTGGTGGTTAGCCACAAACTGAAAAGTTGCTGGCTAGGATAGCTGCATGAACTTACCTAGCTGAGGAGAATGGCACTTGTCAATAAACCTTTGAAATTGTTGCCTTACTGAGCTTTAAATGCTCCTTCACAAGCTGTTATGTGTTCTGGTAAATATTGACACCACTGACATGAGACAATATAATATATATACTATAATATTATCTAAACTAAAGTCACAAACAGTTTTACCTCAGCCGGCGAGCCGCTATTGAGCTTGTGTGCAGCACAGTTCCTGCTCCCTCGCGAGGACACTCGCTGAACAACAAGGGGTGCGTTCGTAAATACGCTCTGGAAATCTGATCAGCACTCATGGAATGCCTGTTGTCCAATCAAATTACTTGGTCCGTTAATGACGTTGAACCCAGTGTGCGTTCCGGAGCTCTCAGAGCAAATGTACGAACGCACCCAAGGAGCGCTACCGCGAAATACGATCAGCTCGCGCTGCATCATCTGGCGCAAAAAGTAAACATTACTACTAATAATAATAATATTCGACTCTTTATTTGCTGTTGAATCTCATTCACAACTGAAGTCATTTCGTCAACTTCTGACAATAGTTTAATGTAAATTAATGCTGTAGCCTTAAGGTGAGAGAGTGTGACTGTATGTTATGCATTACAGTACTATGCTCTGCAGATTCTGGAAACGGTTATCAAAACGCGATGGAAGATTCTGCCCCGAAATCAGTGCGAAGGTAAGCTGTGCTCACCCACCTGGCTTCTACCTGCTCAAGACTGAAAACAATCATCCCTTCTCTCTCTCTCACCCGTCCTTCCTGTCATAATCTCTACTATATCTGTCATATTTTTTTTTTTTAAAAAGACTGAAAACAAGAGTGAAAATATCCCTTTAGATGTGTGAGTTGACCATGATGACATTGAGCGATGTGTACTTGCTCATAGTTGGAAAAACTATGGGCAGATTCATTCAGACCTCCTTTGGAATATTGCTGTTGACACTGTGAAAAACCTTAATTGTGCCAGAGACACACTCCTTTTACTGCCCATCGTGCGGTTGCCAAGTTGAGTGGTGTCCCCTGCTAAGCATGCCGGGTGGTTTTCTGCTTGGCTGGGTTGTATTCACCACTGCAGAAAGGTTGTATTCTGCACCCTGGCACTTCTTTACACGAGGAAAAGACCTAAACTGCTGTTTTGGGATTGCAAATACGTTAAGCCTAGTGTAGCATGCTAAGGTAAACTTGCAAACACTTGGTTTGCAGTATCTATCTGCTCTGTTTGTTTAGAGGTCTTTTAGATCTTGGTAAGGGCTGGGCATCTTGGTAGATTATCTATTTGTTTCCTCAATTGTTGACATAGAAGAGCCACTTAATCATAGAAGCACTGTCTGTCCTCACGCAGCCAAAGCTCCATCCACTGTGACTAGCGTCTATAGTCCTATGTAGAGTATGTCAACTGACAGCAGTACAGAACGGACAATTAGCCAATTGTTTTGAAAATCTTAAAAAAGTAAGTTTGTTATAACTCTATACCTTCCAGGTTTTTTTGTTTTATTAATTACTGTCGATATGATAAACCGACATGTTCAACGAAAGTGTATAATTCCATGTTGTCTCCTTACTACTTAGGCTGACATTCCTTTTTTCTGTAAACTGATTTGTTGTTTGCTGCTATTTCTCCTTACCCAGTAATGCTCTCACTGCGATGTAGATCAGGGAAATAGATCTGTGATCTGGACATAGACAAAAGACAGATGGAAAAGAATCACACAAAAGGTTTGAAAGAGCTGTACCTCTGGCTTTTGATAAGACTCCTGAAATGTAATTGGAATTGGATGTTTTTCTTTTATGTGACAACAAAAATAGAACTAATCAAGTTAGTCATGTTCATGTTCCCCCCTACAATGTATTTTCTCATTGACCTGTGACTTCCCACTTTACTGTAGATGCCTGACGTTTGTTCAAGTGGCAAACCCAATGCAGTGCATGTCATTTTCCCCTCTTACCTTAGAGTTGTACCTCACTGCTGATTTCTGAGCACTCTGATTTCAGTTAATTTACGAACGGTCAGTTAAAAGTCTATACAAAATGTAAACATGGCAGACACCAATGATAACATTATCATCATTTCTTGGGCGGCCAACAAATTTGCTGCATATATATATATATATAATATATTGTATAGATTATTGTCTGTTGTTATAATCTGTCTAAGTCAAAATGTAGCCAGCATATGTAGCCATCAATGTATTGTCCATCAATTAGAAATGATTGGGCCTCTTTAATGCACCTTTTACTGTATTCTCTTTGTATGTAATCAGTAGTTCCACAGACAGTAAAGCAACTGGCATAGACAGCTCTTTGCAGCTTCAACCACTCCAAAGCCACACAGCGTTAACACAGGGTTAAGACTATCTGCAGCATGCATGACTGCAAACTGGATTAGAGAGAGGAAAACACTCTGCTAACTGCCTCTTCACCATGCTAGATGATCTGTTCAGGGTTCACCTATGTGCACTGGACCAGAAGGTGGTGTTATTTGTAGATGGACACAATAGTTGTTTTCCAGGCAGCCCTCTATGAAGGGATGGTCCAGGCAGCCCTCTATGAAGGGATGGTTGTATAGAACCATTCTCCCTTTTATGGGAGACTTTCACACGTCTTGTTCTTTCTGCTTGCAGGGATTAAAAAGCATGTGGTTGGTCTTATTATCAAGACTTCGTCAGATGCAACAAATGTTGAGGTGAGTAATGCCAAATGTATCTGTTATGATTTTGGGAGATCAAGGAAAGTTACAATCATATGTCTCTATGTTTTGAATTAATGTCTTAAAGTACGAAGGATACAGCCAGCATACATCAGGCTCATTAGAGACCTAGTTAAATTAGGTTTGCATCTACATTCACAATGACTGTAAGCAAGCAGAGACATACTGTTAATGACATCTGTAACATTGTCATTTTTACAGCATTACTTAAGGTTTATGCCTGTGTTAGATGATAGTCTGATTTGTGTTTCAGAAAGAAAAAGTGTACATCGGAAAGCTGAACATGATCCTTGTTCAGGTAAGAATTTTGAGGTGTGGGAGGGGGCAATTAGATCTCAAGAATATAGGAAATTAATTCAATTTTCACAGTCAATTAAACTTCTGGGATATCGATCTGTCCAGTTAGGAAGCATAAACGATTGTTAATCAATCTCACCTGCTTTGGTGCAAATGAAAGCGACAACAGGTAGACAGGAGAGGCAACAGCAAGACAACCCCCAAAAAGGACATTATTTTGCAGGTGGTGGCCACAGACCATTTCTCTCTCCTTCTCCTTCCTGACTGATTTTTCTCTAGTTTTGCATTTTAGTGCCCTTGGCACTACTGGTAGCACGAGGCGCTACCTGCAGCCCATTCAGGTTGCACAGGTAGTCCAGCTCCTCCAGGATGGCAAATCCATACATGCTGTCGCAAGAAGGTTTGCTGTGTTTCCCAGCAAAACCCTGTTTGGCCTCATAAGCACCAGGGGGGTAGAAGAAGCTAAAAAGTCTGAGGTTTAAGCACTGAATAGGTACTGAGTAAGCGCCATCGAAAAAGCATTTTCCCACTGTGGAAAGCCGGCCACTGACTGTGTCCCTAAATGTTTTAGCTGACGTTGTTTTGGTCTCTGGACAGATCATCTATGGTTGGTCTATGGTCTATCATGCCCAGTCTGACTTTACACGTGTGTATGTGTGCCTGTACATCCTGTACATGTGTGTATCCCCTAAGCTTGACATCGGGCTGTGTGTTCTGACCCCTCCTCCCCTCCACCACGCTCAGATCCTGAAGCAGGAGTGGCCGAAGCACTGGCCCACCTTCATCAGCGACATCGTGGGCGCCAGCCGCACCAGCGAGAGCCTGTGCCAGAACAACATGATCATCCTCAAACTGCTCAGCGAGGAGGTCTTCGACTTCTCCAGCGGCCAGATGACCCAGGTCAAGGCCAAGCACCTCAAAGACAGGTGTGCTGCTACTACTGCCCCGTACACACCCTTAAGGCGAATATATATGGACCTCACATAGATGTCACCTCACATATCTGGGCACCTGTACACTAGTAACCTGATTGGTTACGAGGCAACCCATTGAGAGAGAAAAAACAGTGTATGATCTGACCTGATTTGAAGAGAGACTGACATTTAGTGGTGTGCAGAAGTCTATGGTAGAACGTTCAGATGTGAACAGGGCAAATGGTTAGAACAGTCCGGCTGAAGTGTGAATAACCCATTGCATTGTAATCTGTCCAACGATGTGTTTGATGATTTCCTCGCCGATCACGCTTTCCCATGAGCCCACTATCATAAAGAGTTCCCATGGTCCTTTTGTCAACTTTATGGTTTCCTCTTTCTTTCAGCATGTGCAACGAATTCTCCCACATTTTCCAGCTCTGCCAGTTTGTTATGGTAGGTGAAGCCCCTTCCCAGTGTTTTGCAACAACAGACCATTTACACTGATCTCCCCTTGTCTTTGGTCGGCCGTTAACTATGTTTTGTTACCAGGAAAACTCTCAGAATGCCCCGCTGGTCCATTCCACTCTGGAGACCCTCCTGCGATTTCTCAACTGGATTCCTCTGGGATATATATTTGAAACCAAACTCATCAGCACACTTGTGTACAAGGTACCCCCATAGGCCTCATACACACACTCACATACAGACACCAGTTAATGGTCACTGCCTAGTTCCAAACTGGTCCCCTGCCAACTGTCTCTATCTGATAATAATAATAATAATAATAATAATAATAATAATAATAATAATAATAATAATAACTTTTTATTTGTATAGCGCTTTTCCTGCAAACGTTGCAGCTCAAAGTGCTCCATTATTGCATTTAATAATTCATATATCAATATAATAATATATGATATGATATGTAATACCAAATATTGGTAACCACTGCAGCAAGAATTGCAGGTAGCCTCTCAAACGGCAAGGTTGAGCTATAACCATAGTGTTTACCTGTCCAACATTAACATGGCTAAATAAAGTTAAATAAATAAAATAAATACCCGTTTCACTTTGCTTTCCTGTAGTTCCTGAACGTGCCAATGTTCCGCAACGTGACACTGAAGGGCCTGACGGAGATCGCCGGCGTGAGCGTCAGCCAGTACGAGGAGCAGTTCGTCACTCTCTTCACCCTCACTATGTGTCAGCTCAAACAGGTGGGCACACACACACACACACACACACACACACACACACACACACAGTGATTTCCCTCAAATAGTTAACACTAGAACAGCCATGGATGGGGTCATTTGACCAAGTGAGTAAAAAGAAAAATGTATACCTTTGCACTCGATCAAATTTCAGGACCCTCCTTTCATGACTTTTCCTAGATATGTGCGTTCTACCACCCAGTATCCTTACATTTTCGAAATCACATCAGGATAAACTAGTATAGTATATTTAGCAGTTTTGCTGTGTAGGAGGCAGGCTAATTTACAAGAGGCACAGCTTCCCATTCTAAAGACTACGGTCATGACCCCCGAGGCAGCCTTAAGAGTAGGTGAAACAGGCACGGCTGTCCTAGTGTTAAAGACCCACACACAGTCAAACACACACTTGTTTGTGGGCTAGTTAAACACAAATGTCTTGGGTGTTGAGATCCTCCGTGTCTCTCTCCCCTAGATGCTTCCCCTGAACACCAACATCCGGCTGGCCTACTCCAATGGGAAAGACGACGAGCAGAACTTCATCCAGAACCTCAGCCTGTTTCTCTGCACCTTCCTCAAAGAGCACGGCCAGCTCATTGAGAAGAGACTGAACCTCCGAGAGACTCTTATGGAGGTGAGAGGAATCCATGCCCCCAGAGACTGTATGCTAACCTTTGTTTACCCAGCGGTCCTAAACATCTGACTCCGATCTTCTGCCATCAGGGGGGTATTCCATCAACGTTGCGAAAGGAGAATCCAGGCTTATTTTGATAAGTAAATCGAAAAGAGTTGGAAATCTCGCGACATTTATCGAAATAAGCCTGGATTGTCCTTTAGCGACATGATGGAATTGTTTAAGACTGTTTATACCTACTTATGTGATACATAACCAATACCTGTGTTTACACTTTACATTTCTTCGTTATCTGAACGTGGTCAAACTCTCATCCGAGTCCATTGACTTCTTTGCGTTTAACTGCAAATGTCCATGTTTTCCATCCCCCAGGCCCTGCACTACATGCTGCTGGTGTCGGAGGTGGAGGAGACGGAGATCTTCAAGATCTGCCTCGAGTACTGGAACCACCTGGCAGCCGAGCTCTACAGAGAGAGCCCCTTCTCCACCTCCACCTCCCCGCTGCTCTCAGGCAGCCAGCACTTTGACGTCCCGCCCCGCAGACAGCTCTACCTTCCCGTGCTCTCCAAGGTGAGGAAAGACCCATGTAGCCTATACATGCACCGTAGTGTCAGTGTGTGTGACATTACTTGCTCAAAATATACAACTCCGCCTGTCCAAACTGCCAGAGGCATTTATCTATTAATTCATTTAGCAATTTTGTTGACAGGAAAAGTGCACATTAATCAACATTTCACACATCAACGCGTCAATAAAAATGTAGTCCCTAGGCAGAATACAAAAACCACAAAGCATAACATCAGACAACGACATAGACAGATTATACATGATTATACATGCATCAGATGATATGGATGCTTGGATTCTTCTTTATTTGATGAATGAGTATTAATTCTTCAGATACACCACCATTTCTGGAACAAATTCTGTGTCTCAATAAGTTGTGGGGATGGCTCACATGTTTAACTGTGTTCAATACATAAAAAGAAAAAAGAAAAAAACGTAACTGAATAAGCAATGGAATATGAAAGGCAGTTGGAATTTCACTTTGAAAACTCCATGGATATGATGTCACCATGACCAAGTGCAATCTGTACTAAATGGGAGCCTACGGAACACACAGTAAGGCTCCCATTTCATACAGATTGCAGTGTGGGGGAACGCATGGTGACATCATATCCATGGAGTTACTTTTAGTACAGTTAAAAATGTGTGAACACACACACACGTAGCCAACGGCGCACGCTGTGTGCGTGTGGCCGGTCAAGTGATCAGGGTTTGTGTGTGCGTTGGCATGTAGTCAGCGTATGTGTGAGTTGCCACATGCCGTGTGTGTGTGTGTTGACAATTTGTAATCCCCCGTAACAGGTGCGTACGCTGATGGTGAGTCGGATGGCCAAGCCAGAGGAGGTCCTCGTAGTAGAGAACGACCAGGGGGAAGTGGTCAGAGAGTTCATGAAGGACACAGATTCCATCAACCTCTACAAGAACATGAGAGAGACTCTCGGTGTGTGTGTGTGTGTGTGTGTGTGTGTGTGTGTGTGTGTGTGAGTGTGTGTGGCGTATGTGTGGTGTGCGTGTGTGCGTGCACATTCATCTCCACAAATCCATTACTGTATTCTGACTGAATCTCTTCATCATTGCCTCCTTCCGTCTTTGGGAGTATCTCCTAAGCAGCCCACCATGGTGGAGGGTGTCCAGTATTCTATTGACCTCTAACCCTAACCCTCAATGTTCCAGTGTACCTGACCCATCTGGACTATGCAGACACAGAACGAATCATGACAGAGAAGCTGCATAACCAGGTCAACGGGACAGAGTGGTCATGGAAGAAGCTCAACACGTTGTGCTGGGCTATAGGATCTATTAGTGGAGCCATGCATGAGGAGGATGAGAAGAGGTTCCTCCTCACTGTTATCAAGGTAGGGACGATGGGGAGGGGTTTATAGGGCACTGTGGAGATTAAATAGGCTTTAATGTGGCTCAATTTCAGACCTTGATTAATATGTGACTGCTCCTGGTGTTTCTGGACACCTCTCGGAAATGAGAAAGACGTCAAATTCGTCTTTAAAGTTTTTTTTTCAAATCGGCTACTTAGTATTTGATGTGTGCTTGATTAAGTTTGCACTTTATTGTACTATGCATTTAACAAAATAACACTGCATTTAATAATAACTTAAATTTACATATGTTTTTTTCAATGTAAAAGATAAAGATATATCTTTATGTGTACAACTAGGGATTGGAATAGATAAGGTGCTATTGATACCAATAGCATTATCAATTCTGCTTATCCGTTCAATTCTTGATCGATTCCTGATACATTTTCTGGGTGAAAAAAAAAAAGTAGGACAACTGTTAGGGAAATATTTAAGTATCTAAATAGAAAATAGAAAAAGGTAGCCTGGTTTCTTCAAATTGTATAGAAACGATATTTAATTGTCTTATGCAAAAGGAGAATAGTTTACAAATCATTCTCAGAAAAAGTCCAGACAGAGAAGAAACATGGATTTTTATACACAGGTAATCAGTCCCGCCCTCAGGTAGGGTTCAAGCCAATCACAGTTATTTCCTGTCCACATCTGTGTTGAGGAGGGGCTAGCTGTGGTGCAAATTATGTCACAAAAGTAAAAGTAAATGTCTTCTCAATAAATAAAATGTCTTATTAGGCACTACAACAACACAGGTTTTCAGAGTTAACGCAGCTGTTTTATTATCTCGCGTCTCTGAACACAGTGTATAATATTTGAACATTAATTTTAAAAAAGTTTGACGTCATCATGACGCACACGTTTTTAGAAAGCAATTTTGAAAAAGAAAGCAATCCAAATAACAATTAGACCCGATACTGCTTGATTCGTGGGAAATTGGACCGCTTTGTTAACCACTCGTCTGTGTGTGTGTCTCACAGGATCTACTGGGGCTGTATGAACAGAAGAGAGGGAAGGACAACAACGCCATCATAGCCTCCAACTTCATGTACATCTTTGGCCAGTATCCTCGATTTCTCAGAGCCCACTGGAAGTTCCTCAAAACCGTGGTCAACAAGCTGTTTGAGGCCATGTACTGTGAGGAAACCACTGCATCTGGTCGTTGGTGTTAGTGAGGAAGAGGGTATCGGGTTTTTAGATTGTGTGTTAGTGCTGTCTCAGTCTCTTTTTCAGTTTCTTATTTATTCTCCCTCCTCAAGTGACCCATGACGGTGTACAAGACATGGCGTGCGACACGTTCATCAAGATCGCTCAGAAGTGCAGGCGACACTTTGTCCAGGTGCAGGTGGGCGAGGTGATGCCCTTCATCGACGAGATCCTCAACGACATCAACACCATCATCTGTGACCTCCAACCACAACAGGTCAGCTTCAGCCTAGACACAGATGGACTCATGTAGGGTTCATCAGCTGTCCTGGGTAGCTTTTAGGTTAGCAGGCTTTTGACCAACACACCTGTTCCAAATAACGAATATAAAATGATAGAAATAAAACGAGATAAAGACTTGCTAGTGAAAAAAAAAGTCTTTCAGTGTCTGTTCATGATTCCTAGATGAGTTGTTGTGCTAACCGTTGTCCTCTCTATGTTCATGTTGTGTGTGTGGTGTGTGGTCGTCGGTGTCTCCAGGTTCTCACGTTCTATGAGGCGGTAGGCTACATGATCGGGGCTCAGACGGACCAGGCGGTCCAGGAGCACCTGATAGAGAAGTACATGCTGCTACCCAACCAGGTGTGGGACAGCATCATCCAACAGGCCACCAAGGTGAGACACAGACCAGCTATGTTCTATACTGGATATAGAGCCCGACAGATTTTATTTTTTTTTTCAAAGTTCATATTCTTTTTTAAACGACACGATACTAATGTTTTAACTTAGAAGAGTTCAGAAATCAGTATTTGGTGGAATAACCCCGCATTTTCAATCACAGCTTTCATGCGTCTTGGCATGCTCTACACCAGTCTTTCACATTGCTGTTGGGTGACTTTACGCCACTCCTTTTCAATTTGAAAATAAATGTACTAATGTACCCATTCCCACCATGATAGAATGTGGACATCCTGAAGGACCCAGAAACGGTGAAACAGCTGGGCAGCATCCTGAAGACCAAAGTGAGAGCCTGCAAGGCCGTGGGCCACCCCTTCGTCATTCAGCTGGACCGCATCTACCCGGACATGCTCAACGTCTACAAGTGTCTGAGCGAAAACATCTCAGCTGCCATTCAGACCAACGGTGTGTGTGTGTGTGTGTGTGTGTGTGTGTGTGTGTGTGTGTGTGTGTGTGTGTGCTTGTGCGTATTGTAGTATACAGCACTGTCAAACTGAAGTGTGTGTGTGTGTGTGTTTTATGGTGGTCACATTTTCCCCAAAAATATGTTCCAACACCTGGAACCTGTTAGCTTTTTATTGTATTTTCTCTTTTATTTTCCTCATCAAAATTAATGAACACTTTTTCATATGCGTCTTAAGAATTCACAATATTTTGGCTGTATTTGGCAATATTTGGCCTCCACTCTGCAGAGAGTAACACGATGTGACAGCCCTAGTTGTTATGTCTAAACCCTTTTAGACGTATAATTCCCAAATAGGAATGGGGCAGAGAAAACGTTTGGTAACAACATAGAGCTTTAGAGAAACAAACGCCGGTGTACAGACATGGCACCACTTACTCCTCTGACAGGGGACACTTCATTACCTATAAGGCCTTTCTCATCTAACTACAGTGGCTCACCTAGCTCAAAAAGAACACGTTCAATATATAACATTAGTGTGTGTGTGTCTCTTGTCGTAGGAGAGATGGTGACCAAACAGCCCTTGATAAGGAGTATGAGGACGGTGAAACGAGAGACGCTGAAACTGATATCGGGCTGGGTTAGCCGATCAAACGATCCACAGATGGTGAGAAGCTGCACACCGATATTTCTACTCCAAACATCCATGAAAAACACAGATGTTTCAATGAAAATCGACCTTATTTTTAGATCAAACAGGAAACCATGCCTGAACTGTTACACACATGCCATGCTATGCTGTGATTTTCGGCAGTGATGCAAGACACCGTTGTCTTCAGCACTATTGTCTTATAAACCCTCCTGACCTATTAGTCACACAAATCATCTGTTTGATTTCCTGCTATTCAAATGGAATTTTTAATGAATGATATTTCCATTAGGATAGCTTTCCTGACCCAAAGTCCTGGACTGAATCAGTCTTTCAATGGGATATCTCCATTGTGGTTGCTTTTTGGGGGGGGGGGGGCTGTGGCTCAACTGGTAGAGCTGGCGACTAATGATCGCAAAGTGGGCAGCTCGCAGCGTGTCCCTGAGCAAGGCACTAAACCCCTAATTGCCGGGGTCACCTATAATGGCTGTGAGCCCTTGCCTAGATGCCCCCTCTAGAGAACAAATGCAATCTGGGAAACCGGCTCATTGATTTTTGAAGGTTAGGCTTATAACTAATTTATGAGCTCAGTGCAGCGTTTACCCTATTATAATCCCAAATATAAAGTGGTATTACTCCATTGTCAACCAAGTATATACACTCATTAGAGTCTAAATGATCTTCAGCTGGACTGCAATCCAGTGTACACAGTGTGGGTCCATAAGACTGTAAACCCTGGTGTAATAGTCTCAGAGACATTAGTGTTGGAGACTTAAACCCACAAAGCCTGTCCTAAAACAACCTGTTAGGAATGCTCTTCAGTGTAGTCGTGTTGATCTGTTCCAATCCAATGTTTTCCGGGGCATTCTAGGTGGGAGAGAATTTTGTCCCGCCACTGTTGGATGCGGTTCTGATCGACTACCAGCGAAACGTCCCTGCCGCCAGAGAACCTGAGGTCCTCAGCACCATGGCGACCATCGTCAATAAACTAGGCGGCCACATCACAGGGGAGATCCCCCAGATCTTTGATGCTGTTTTCGAATGCACCCTCAACATGATCAATAAAGTGAGTATGATCACCTTAACATGGGATAAGTTTTAACATGTTGCCATGGGGTGCGTTCAGTTAGGCAAAATGTTCACAACGTTGCATATAGAAATGGAATACAGAGCATGAATCCCTATTCCACATTACACACCCCGTTTGAGAATCTAGCTGACGGCTTTGAATGGTGATCGAGGCCGCCTGTTTTGGGTGGGATGTTTAAAAGTTCAAAAATAAAGTTACCGAGTGAGGAATGCACGTAGGTGGTGATTGAGGGTAGGAAAATGTTTTACAAACTCAACGCCGAAGTCTGTTGCTTATGTACCTGGGTCTCATCTGTACAGTATGTCCCTTTGCCTTGTCTTTCATGGTTTTTCCAGGACTTTGAGGAGTACCCTGAGCACAGGACGCACTTCTTCTACCTGCTGCAGGCCGTCAACTCCCACTGCTTTCCAGCATTCCTGGCGATCCCACCTGCCCAGTTTAAACTGGTGTTGGATTCCATCATCTGGGCCTTTAAACACACCATGCGGAATGTGGCTGACACGGGTGAGGAGAAGTTAAACCAACATTGTGTCATACGTGTCACATTCTAATGCTTTGGTCCGCATATCGGGATCTGATCGAAAACAAACTTGAATACATTTCCGCGTGGTTGTTGAAAATCAATGACACATCGCTACGCAACTAACACAGCTTGTTTTGTGAGCCTGCTAACAATGTAAAACTAGTTAACTAGGTAGCAGTGGGAATTACTCTCCGAATCCATTGCGTTGTTGCAGTATTTTGGCTTGACTAGCGAGTTTGTGTCGAGAATCTCGACAACGTTGAAACGTAGTTCCGTGTTTCAAAAGAAAAGTCGGCACATTTGGATTGGTTGCTGATATGCGGACCAAAAGACTAGAACGTGTCACGATATGTACTGTACGTGTGGTTGGGGAGTCCAGATCAGCCAGCACGGTCCCTCTTTAGTAAGTGTGTGTGTTGCGTGCGTAGTAAGTGTGTGTGTTGCGTGTGTAGTAAGTGTGTGTGTTGTGTGTGTAGTAAGTGTGTGTGTTGCGTGTCTCCTCCCAGGTCTGCAGGTCCTGTACACGCTGCTGCAGAACGTGGGCCAGGAGGAGGCGGCGGCCCAGAGCTTCTACCAGACCTACTTCTGTGACATCCTGCAGCACATCTTCTCTGTAGTCACAGACACGTCACACACTGCTGGTGAGCGTGTGCATACATACAGTCACTGCCACAGAGAGTGGAGGTGATGGATGTATGCAACATTGGTCAATGTTTTAGGGAATTTATCTCACAGAATATAGTAATGCGAGAATATACACAAGGCCTGGTTCCACATATTAATAGAGGATGTACTGGTGGTATGAGAGATACCTCAACTGCTGCCTAGTATGATCAAATGAGTCTATTTAATTTTTTGCCTATTGAACATCAACGTCATGTTGCGTGTTTTTGCCAACTCCCCAAATCCACTGACCCTCCCATGTCCTGCACCACCTATATCAGTCTTACATTAGTGTTACATTACGAAAGCATCACAACATTTTAGCCTCCGGGCTGCACAGAGTAATGAAAACACAGTGTTCATGTAACTCAAGCCTGTGTCATTGGGTTTCTGCCGTCTGCCATGTCTCTTTTTCACGACTCCGTACGGTTCTGTGCTCGTGTCTTCCAGGCCTGACCATGCACGCGTCCATTCTGGCCTACATGTTCAACCTGATGGAGGAGGGTAAGATCATCACCACCCTCAACCCCTCCAGCCCTGTCAACAACCAGGTGTTCATCCAGGAGTACGTGGCCAACCTGCTCAAAACAGCCTTCCCCCACTTACAGGAGTGAGTTTTAACATTCTCTTTTTTCCTAACTTAGGTTTCGAGTGTCTTCTGTGTATTTGCTGTGTTGTTGATGATGTTTATGCCAGCCAATAGTATGTTGTCTCATAATGTTATGTGTCCCTTCCTTCAGTGCCCAGGTGAAGGTGTTTGTAACCGGGCTGTTCAGCCTAAACCAGGATATTCCTGCCTTCAAGGAGCACCTTAGAGACTTCCTGGTCCAGATTAAGGTGAGAGTCCCTTTTTAAGACCACCTTTGATGACGTCACAATTCAACATTCAAATTCAGAAGTGGATTATAGAGCCTGGAAGTAACTAATAGTTACCTCAAAATTAAAGTAGGCATCCCAGTGTGACAGAAATCAAGTGTTTTAGACATGTTTTAATGAATGGATCCCCTTTCTAAACAAAATAATTCTCAAAAGACTAAGTGAAGGTAACTCAATGTTTCCCCCCCCCAATCAAGCAGCGCCATAAGCCTACATTAAAGGGAAGGGATAGATGGATAGAAGTTGTTTTCCTTAGTGAGCTAAGATGGTTGGATGCTGAGGTATGGTTTCTATAAATAACTGTTCGAGTGCAGGGCCAGGGGTCTCTCTGTCTCTCTCTCATGCACAGTACACTGATACGCGTCCCCCTCCCACACACACACACCCCCTCTCTGTAGGAGTTTGCAGGTGAGGACACCACAGACCTGTTCCTGGAGGAGCGGGAGTCGTCACTGCGCTCAGGCGCAGGAGGAGAAACACAAGCTGCAGATGTCCGTGCCGGGTATCCTCAACCCCCACGAGATCCCAGAGGAGATGTGCGACTGAGCAGCGAACCAAACTGTACAGGCGTTGAAACAAAGAAAAGTAACCAACACAGAATCTGAACCGATAGAGGCAGGTGTGCGGCAGGACAGGCGGAGGACAGAGTGGAGGCTTGTCGACCAAAACAATGCCCATATTTAAATGACACTGTGTCACCCTGTGGCCCTTTTTACAGTGTGTTTTTTATATGGAGATTGTTTGTGTGATATCTTTTCTGAACTGTTCCTCTAATCCAAATGTATGTTTGTTTGGTCCATCCCCATCCCAGAGCTGGATGCTTTTTTGTTTTCCTACCTATTTTTTTGTTATTATTATTATTCCTTTGTGTGTGTGTGTGTGTGTGTGTGTGTGTGAGAGAATTGTTTAGTTTTTTCTTTTCTTTTTAAATCTGAGGAATGTTTGCGCAAAAGGGCAAGTCATTGGCTAAGAGGCTTCTAGGACTTCTGTGTCAGGCAGACAGGAGAGTGACGTGGTGTTTTAGGCCAAGCCCAGAAACCACTATGGCTCCTACTCCTGGTACAATCTGTGTACATCTGCCAGGTCTTAATAGGAATAAGCAAGATGGCAAAAAATAATAATCCACCAAGTCTTTGATGGCACGATGGAGCTGCTACCATATTGCTTATACCTATCCAGACCCTTCAGATCTGTTTGTGTATAGGGTGAGTGAGCTAGGGATTGTTTTAGACGGGGCCCTGGTGTGTAACCCTGCATCTGGGGCCCTGCATTTTATACTAATGTACTTGCCAGCACAGCTAATTAGACAAAAATCTCTATTGACAAATCCCCCTTCTCTAAGTTACATTTGTCGTGAACATGTTTTAATTAAAGTTGAGACTTTTAGCTGTCTCTAGGTTCAATTTCTCATAAGTAAAAAAAAAAAAAAAGAAGGCATCTCCATTCAAGGCATCCCTTACAGTTGTTCACGGTCACCCTGGTTGTTTGTATAGTGCTACAACGCTCCCGTTCCTTTTCAGTCATAATTCATGAATGTGCTGAAATGAGCTTGTGCTGAAATGACCATTAAAACTCTCCCGACACAGGGTGATGTGCTCTGGGGGTAACTGGAGCCCTACTCCCCCTTGACCCAGTTTTAGGGAACCATTCCAGGCATCCGCTGTCAGGGTGCAGCATGAGTGCACTGCTTCAACAGGGAGCCAGGTTTTCCCCAGTGTGCAGAGTCCACGCTGAGCTTTCCTGAATATGTTCGCAGGAGGATGTTATAGTTAGCAGATACCTACACCAGCAGGCAATCACTGTCGCACTTAAGGGAAAAAAAGTGTACACACACACACACGATCAAGGCCCCCCCAGAGGACCAAACCGCAGACCATGTTATCCTGGATTGCCCGGTGTACCACCCACCCAACGGAATGCACGGTCTGTCGGTATTAGATGACGAGACCATGACGTGGCTTCTGGAGGGGTGTCCAGAAATATAGCCCGGGTGAGCCCCTCAACCAGGTCTCGGGGTGGTAAAAGGGTAGCCCCTCGGCCCAGAGCCTGGTGAAGTGGAGAGGAAACAACAACCCATACGCTAAAGAAGAAAGCCCCCCCCATCATCCCCTAAAACAAATGTTGTTTTACATTACATTGAGACTGATCTTGGATGATATACCTTGTCTATTGTGGTTGGATGAATACATTGCTTTATCCCTGTACAAGGCCTCAAGCCAAAGAGACAGATATGAATATCATAACAAATGTGTTTAGCAAAGTTATCATGAGTCCAACTTAGGTTAGTGTCTTTGGTGTGGGGGTTAGTGAGGCAAAGATGATCTAATGGGCCTACTGAACACCTCGCACTGTACCTTCTCAGAAGCTATCCTGCCATCTACTGGAAAGTAGTATAATTGAATAAAGCTGGTCTTCAACAAATGAACTGACAGTGAACACAGTCACAAGAGAAAGATGCAATTCCATACATTTGTTTCATTTGTCACTTTATTTTCGACTGCACAGTTCATCCTAGCCTACTGTCTGATGGTCATAGTATAAACATACATAAAACGCCGTCTATAAGGTCCCTCGATGAGCTTCGGACGAAAGGTGCGCTTTAGCTGAAGGGGGGATAGAGGGGGGGGTGAAGGGGGAAAAAAGGACATTTTGGAACGTAGTTTACATTTGAAGTCTTTCTGCGTCTGAATTTTTGTGAAATTGAAGACTTGTATGCTTTCATAATCACAGCTATATGTGCATTTCCTCCATAGCTCATTGAGAGGCTTTATAGACAGTGCTTGAAGTATACTGTGACCACCAGTTAGAGAGAGACTAATCCATGTTATCTTGGTCCCAGTGGTTCATGGTGCTAACAGACATAGCATCAGACATTTTATTGCTCCTAATTTCTCATCCTAGGAGGAGTTTCTATGTTATACAGGTTGATCTAGCTATTCCAGTGGTCTCCAATCCTGGTCCTGGACAACCTATAGGGTTGGAAGGTTTTAACTCTAGTCCAGCACTAAAACACATTACTCAACTCTAAGACCTTGATTGACTTAATGAGATCTAATGCTGGGATACAGCAGACCAAGACAAGGGCTAGTGGCCACCAATCTATTGCCATGACGATATAGTAAAGCGAAAGCGAATGGGATAGAAGGTGATCAATACAAATACACCAGGGTCAGGTTGAACTGGGCTGAGCAGGGCTTGACTGGACTCAGTGGGCCACAAAGCCCCATCAAGAAAACAGGCCTCCTGGGCTTAAGTTGACCAAACTAGGACCTTAGTAGTTGCAGGGGCGATAGCTTAGAACAAGCAAGGAGACAGCGAAGGGCAGTAGCTGTTGCAAAGTTCCCCATTTGGGGTTAATCGTTCTCAAAGAGTTCATGATGCATGAGGATCTGTCCCGATTGATCCTCATCTTCTTTTCCCTCCTCTTTCTATCGCTCCACAATCATCTTCCATATTTCTCTCACACGTTTCCTCTTTCTGTCATCTATGTGGGCCGAGGTTGACTGTGTGTCTTTGCTCTAAGAGAAGACAGGAAATAGGAACAGAAAATAGGAACAGAAAATATCAGATTAAATGAAGGTGAGAGACTGAGGAAAAAGACAGACAGATTCACAGTAAAAGAGTGGGGAAATATGAAAGAAAAGAAACATACTGTAATGTTTTGAGTGTTACTTAAGACTGAATGTAAACATGTATGTAACATGCATGTATATGGAGCAGATACAGCCTTGACAGTATTCACACCACTTGCACAATTTTCACATTTTGTTGGCTATAGGCCTGGAATTCAAATAAAAAGTGTTCTACCCACTGATCTACCCAGTGTACACTGGACACATTTTTACCCCTTGGTTGTGGAAGTCCTACAATTAGCCTAGCTCAAATGCAAGTCTATCTCTCCATGAACGAATAATAGTTAACAACATTTTGCAAACGAATACCTTTGTGTCATAGGGGTGCGACAGCAAATAAGGTTAATAATTATGCTATAAGTTGACTTTCTTTTTCTTATCTTAAATGAATTTGGCACCATATGAAAATGGGACAGGGGGTGAATACTTTTGCAAGGTAGTATTTGGTTCAATAATATTCTTAACCAATATTGGCCCTCTACAGGCATATGTATCAGTACATTTTCAAACCTAAAACTAAACAAATAGCATCGGAGTAGAATGGGAACAAGAGACAGTTCAAAAATGCGCTTCAATAAAAGACCCTGTTTAAATGTTAAAGCAGCATTTACAGCATTTATAATTCATAGTGGCATCAGACTCAAAAACCCAATATTGGTTGGGCTCCAACAAAGTCGTACCTGAGGGTCTTCTCAGAGCTTCCCTGTCGGCCACTGGCCTGGGACGGGCTTTTGAACTGAGCCTCCAGTCTGGAGTAGATTCCCCCCGCATGCTGTAACAACCACAACCACACATGATATGACCCTAACCACAAACATGACCACAGTTCATACAAGCACAGCTCACAAAGCCACAAATTATACATCACTAACACAGATTACACTAACACAAGTGTCTCAAACCAAACCAACGTCAGTCTTACCAACCTCATTTCCACAACGACATTTCCTAAGTATTGACATTTCTGCATGGAGCAATTTAGACTATTAAAAAATAGACAGTCTACAGAAAACAGTTCATTCCTTTGCCATGTAGATTACAGTTCCGCTTTTGACAGCAAAGGTAAAACAAAATCCACATAGACATCTAGTATAGAGACATAGACATCTAGTATAGAGAGGGTGCGATGATGTCATCAAGAGTGGACACTCACGCCACACACCTCTTTTATGTCCTTGGACTTGCTTTGCTCCTGATCCCCAAATCTCATTTTAGTGAGATGACCAATAATATCCACCATACGTCGCTGGTCTGGGACAGAGAGGGGGAGAGAAGAGAAGAGAACATGGGAGGTGAAAGAGAGAGAAGAAGAAATAGGGAGAAGAAAATAGTTAAATCAATAAAAACGATATAGTGAACATAAAGTAAAGTTAAGAACAACTGAAGTATCGCACACAAGCACACACGCTACACCGACATTACCTTCTTCTCTTTGGGCATCTTGGTTGTAGCGCATAGAGCGAGAGCTGTCCCATTTGCTCTTCTGGGCACTCACTCTGGAAATGCACAGTTCCAATTACCTCAGTAATTCAAATATGACACATTCTAACACATTTAAAAAAAAATGCACACAAAGTGAATTGAACTGAAAACGAACTGAAATGA
>NC_137678.1:46546291-46566291 GCF_963989245.1 Nansenia antarctica
GGGGGTAGTGGTGTGTGTGTGTGTGTGTGTGTGTGTGTGTGTGTCTATAAGCAGGCGTGGGGGGTAGTGGTGTGTGTGTGTGTCTATAAGCAGGCGTGGGGGGTAGTGGTGTGTGTGTGTGTGTGTGTGTGTGTGTCTATAAGCAGGCGTGGGGGGTAGTGGTGTGTGTGTGTGTCTATAAGCAGGCGTGGGGGGTAGTGGTGCCCTAGGGGACAGTGAGGTGGGCTGGTGATCAGAAGGTCGTGGATCAATAATTGTAAAAGGAGCTGGACAGGAGTTTCTCTCTCAGCGCGTGTGTGTGTGTGTGTGTGTGTGTGTGTGTGCCACTCAGGCCAGTACGGTGCACAGAGCATTGATCAGACCCCTACTGGGAGCACTGATGGGAAATCTGTTAGTCCATTTCTTTCTTTTGAGCCATTCCTGGGTGGGTTTACTGGGATGTTTTGGGGTCACTGTCATGTTGCATGGTCCACATCCACTTCAGCTTACATTTTCGGGACATACGGTCCCAAAGATGGAACCCCCTTTGATACAATAAAGATTTCATAGTGGATTCTATGATGGTGAGCTGGCCAGGCCCTGCTGCAGCAAAGCAGCCCCAAACCAGGACATCTGCAAGGGTTTCCTCCTTGCACACCACCCATGAGAATCAAACGTGTGCAGTCTCTTTCGGATGGTAGATGCATACTGTGACATCAACTGTGGCAAGAGCGACCTGTAGGTCCAATGATGATATTCTAGGACTGTTGTGAGACTTCTTTAAGTAAGTAAGTAAGTAAGTAAGTAAAGCTTTATTTATATAGCACCTTTCATACAAGAAATGCAGCTCAAAGTGCTTTACAACAGGAATAAGAACATCAAGTGCATCTTGCGGTCTGCATCTTGCGGTCTGCTCTCGGGCTGAAGTTGCTAGGGCGGCCTGACCTGGCCATGTAGGCAGTTGTTTTAAATGTTCACCACTTAAACGTTTTGGTTTCTGGTTTATTTCTAATTGTTTGGAGACTTCCCAGTCTCGTGGGCATCTAGACCCTTCTTCCTGAAGGCCTCAGAGAGCTGTGTCTGTTGTTCCTCTCTTAACCATGTTCTAATCATTTGCACCTGATGTGAGGTGCACTTCATTCTAACTTTAGGCTATTTTTTAAGTAGTAATAAATGTGGGGGTGTGATATATTGATTAGTGGTTTAGTTATAATGAAGTTAAAAATGAAGACCAAATATGTTTAAAACGGTTGTCATGGGGTGTCCTGTGTTCTCCACGTGACTGTATAAAGTATTCCTCCCTGAGAAAGTCCTCTTCTGTCCTCAGCACCGTTAACCATCACCCTCTACCTCCTAACCTCTACCCATCTCCCTCCTAACCTCTACCCATCTACCCCTCTACCTCATACTCTCTACCTCCTCCTCTCGACCTTCGACCCCTCGACCTGAACTCCCCAGAGACAACGGCGCCTCCTCCTCCTCCCCCCCCCCGCCTCCCCCAACCCTGGACCGCCGACTACGCCAGTCTCCATGGCAACCAGTGACTGGTGGTGGGGGGGGCATGTGTTTTACACTACCTCTCGTGTTCCAACACTAACGTTCCTAGCACTCACTATAGAGGTGTGTGTGTGTGTGTGTGTGTGTGTGTCAGCCTGGCAGCATAGCAACCTCTAGCCTCTAGCTAACGATCCTTACAAGTACCGAGGGGAATACTCACATCTCTGTGAAAGAGCCAGAGACGACCCCCCCTTCCCCCAGACAGAGGGATGTTGGGGACAGAAATAGTCGGTCTCATACTGACTCACATACTAGCACCACATACCATCCCTCACACACACACACACACACACACAACACTAATGCCACATTCCGAGCAGACATGCAAGGAACGAGAGAGAGGGAGAGAGAGAGAGAGAGAGAGAGAGACAGAGAGAGAGAGAGAGAGAGAGAGAGATGGAGAACAAGAAGAAGTAGAAGTTGTAGTAGTAGAGGTGCAGGCTTGATTTATTGCTACAAAACATATTTTCTTAATCATTCACCTGACAATGTCAAACAATCAGTGTGTATGTGCATGTGTGTGTGTGTGTGTGTGTGTGCTGGGCCAATAATGTCAGCATGATTGGTTCGTTGTAAAACCCAGAATGCTTTGCTACACGATACACAACAACAGTCATCTTTAGCCCTTTTACGCCCCACCCAGAACACGGCCCTGACAAGGGCAGAGGGGTGGGAGCGTTTAGAGAGTGTGTATGAGGCGGGCGTGAGTGCAGCTGTGCTTTAGTGTGTGTGTGTGTGTGTGTGTGTGTGTGTGTGACACGACGTGAGAACACACATAGGTAAAACATCCACTCATCTAAAGCATTATTATCCACTCACACACAAGAGTTTAGAAAAAAAAGAAGAAACTTCTAGAAATAAAATAAAAGAAACAACCTCAAACGAACCTCACCAAAAGGTCCGTCCGAGAGAAAATCACACAGCCGCTCGATAAAACTTCGCCGTTACAAAAACAACTTTATATCGTCTTTTTTTCAACATCTGTTTAAGTTCAGCTAAAAATTAAAAAATCAAAAGACCTTCAGGTGTCGACACCCGTTTTTGTAGAAAACAACCGGAAAAAAAACAAAAAAACAACCAAAATTAAAACCTATGCTACACTCCTGTCCATACTCCCACCCCCCCACCCCCTGCAGAGAAAGGGGGTTTAGTAGGAGGTAGAGGTGGAGGAGGAGGAGGAGGAGGAGAGGAGGAGGATAGAGGAACTCTCTCTCTCTCTCTCTCTCTCTCTCTAGGAGACCAGTTTAGGCAGCACCGTGCGGAGGGGTATACCGCTCCCCCCCGAGGACGAGTCCCCCATCAGGTTGCTCCTCAGTTTGTTATTCGCCGTCGCCGTGACGCCGCCCACCCACCCCGGTCCCCGGATAGCCAGGATGAAGGGGAAGGAGGTGCTACTGTGGTGGTGGTCCGGGACCCTCTTAGCCCCCAGCCCTCCTCCTCCTCCCACCCCGATCTGGGTGGTGGTCTGGTGGTGGTGGTGGCTGGTGCTGGTGCTCTTCTCCTTGTTCTCCCTCTCCGAGGTGGAGGAGGTGGTGGAGGAGGTGGAGAGGAGGGAGTTGGAGGGGGGGGGCAGGGGCTTGGGCAGGCGGCGGTACAGCCAGGGGTGCCTCAGCGCCTGGGTGGGGGTCAGCCGCGACTGGGGGTCCCAGTCCAGACACTTCTTGATGAAGTCCGTGAACGCCGGGTCCTCGCAGCCCTTCAGCGCCGCGCTCCACTCCTTGCTGCCCGGCGGGCCGTGCATCTTCCCGCGGCGGGAGCGTGTGCCCGTCAGCACCGTGGCGCCAGTCGGCAGGGTGTTGGCCCCGCAGTAGCGCGGGTGGCCCTTGGAGCTGATGAAGTTCTTGGCCCGCTTGGCCTGCTCCAGGACCTTCTGCGGGGGCATGCCCAGCAGCTCCATGACGCAGGCTAGCTGGTCGCCCTCGTCCTCGCCGGGGAACAGCGGGTAGCCCGTCAGCAGCTCCGCCAGGATGCACCCGAAGCTCCACATGTCGATGGGCAGGCCGTAGCGCGAGCCCAGGATCACCTCGGGCGCCCGGTAGAAGCGCGACTGGATGTAGTTGTAGACGCGCTGGTGCTCGAAGCAGCTGGAGCCGAAGTCGATCACCTAGAGGGGGAGAGGAGAGGGAGGAAGAGGAGGAGAGGAGGAGGAGGAGGAGGAGAGTAAGAGAGGAGGAGAGGAGGGAGATGTTAGGGCATCTGTGTGTGGGTGGGTGTGGGTGTGTGTATATCTGGTATACAAAGCGGCTTGCACTCGCAGTGTGTGAAATAGAGAACATAATCCAAGAGGATCTCCAATAAGACTGAAGTGTGTGTGTGTGTGTGTGTGTGTGTGTGTGTATCTGTGTGAGCCTGTATAATTCAACCCCTCCACCACCACCATCACCACTACTGAGCCTCCCAAGGTAGTAACCCTATATTGGTGCGCTACCTTGGCCGGGTCTTCCTCAAAAAACACATCTTAATCTCAAGGGACCTCCAGGGTAAACAGAGTGCAAAAAAACAGCTTCCGCACACTACAATCTGTGCAAAAAAAGTATAGTTTATGAGGCATGCCTGAAGAAGATCTATGACCGAAAGCTTGCGCAATAAACTATGTTTTTTTTGCACAGATTTGAGTGTGCGGATGCTGTTTTGCACTCTATCGATACTCTTCAGTTGCAGCACCTCAGCTAAGTCTGATCACGGATCGGAGTGGTGAGCGGTGGTATTTCCACTATCCTCCAGGTTAAATAAAACGGTTAAATAAACTGTTGGAGTTTTATATCAAATAGACTGAGAATTGAAGTCTGTATCTGTACATTCTGGGAAATCGTAGCTAACAATTCAGTCTGCCTGGGGACTGTGACATTGACTTGTTGCACACTTACTAAACTCTAGCGTTTCCTGTCACCACATTTGTTTGCCAAAATCGGTGATCTCATAAAGGGTGTCGACTTTGTATATAAGGGGGGTGCTCAGAGAAGGAGGGGGGGGCTCTGGGGCTCTGGACTGTAAACTCTAGACTGCTCTCATGTAACTTTATAAATAAAAGGCTTCAAGCTAAGTTGATCAATCACCTTGATGCATAATAATATAATAAGATAATTCTGTGATGTTTTTATTTCCTGTAGTTCTGTTTTATGTGATATTACTATGTCCTGTAGTTCTGTTTTAAATTGTTTATAACATCTGAGGCCGTATTTCCCCTGTGGATTCACCTGCCCTGTGTCCTGATGTAATTTAGCTACCCAGCTAATTCAGGGAGAGTCAATGACTGTCCGTTGTCCCTTTTAAATAAACGAATAAATACATAAGCGCTTAAATAAACACAACAAACACAACAAACAAACCAACCCAAACTACCTTGATGCCGCTGCGGCCCTGCTGCTTCAGCAGGATGTTCTCGGGCTTCAGGTCGCAGTGGATGATCCGGTGGCGGTTCAGCGCCTCCAGACACTGCAGGATGGAGTGGGCGAACTTCCTGACCAGTGGCAGGCTGAAGCCCTGGAACTTGTTCCTCTTGATGAGCTCGTACAGGTTCATGCTGAGCAGCTCGAAGGTCATGCAGATGTGGTTGCGGAAGGTGAAGTTCTCCAGCATGTGCACGGCGTTCATGGTGCCCTGGCGGTCCTGCTTCCTCAGGTGCTCCAGGATGCGGATCTCCTCCTGCGCCTGGCGGTGGACGCGCTTCTCGTTGCGCACCATCTTCAGCGCCAGGTGCTGCTGCAGCTTGTGGTCGTACACCTTGGCCACCTGGCCGAAGCTGCCCTTGCCGATCACCTGAGGGGGGGGGGGGGAGAGGGAGGGAGGGGTTTAGCGGTTGGTTTCAAGGTTTTTTTTGTGGGGGGATACTGTCTGTCTGCCTGCTTGTCTGTCTGCCTGCTTGTCTGTCTGCCTGCTTGTCTGTCTCCCTGCTTGTCTGTCTGCCTGCTTGTCTGTCTGCCTGCTTGTCTGTCTCCCTGCTTGTCTGTCTCCCTGCTTGTCTGTCTCCCTGCTTGTCTGTCTCCCTGCTTGTCTGTCTCCCTGCTTGTCTGTCTCCCTGCTTGTCTGTCTGCCTGCTTGTCTGTCTGCCTGCTTGTCTGTCTCCCTGCTTGTCTGTCTCCCTGCTTCCTGACGTTCTTTCCACTGACACACTACTTGCGAGCCACACGCCAAGCAGCTGCCTCTGTGTGTGAAACAGTGGCGCGTCATAAAGCCTAGTAGCCACAGGTCATCTGAAGGATCGTAGCTGACAGAAATATCCTGAGTATGCTCACAGTAGTAAGACAAAGGTGTCAAAGTTCAGGTATTTAGTGTGTGTGTGTGTGTGCGTACATACGTATGTCTGTGCGTACGTGTGTGTATTTAGCGTGTGTCTGTGCGTGTGTACAATGTGCGTGCATGTGTGTGTCTGTTCGTGTGTCTTTGTGTGCGTGCGTATGTGCGTCTACGCCCTTCTCACCTTGAGGAACTCGTAGCGGTAGGCCAGGTGGTCGTGGGGGACGTGGATGTAGCCCCCCTGCTCGTCGTCGAACCCTCCGTTGTTGTTGCCCCCGGCTACCGCGGGCCTCTTCTTGGCGTTTGGCCCCAGGAAGTAGACCTCCGGGTAGGAGTGGATCTCCGTCTGCTCCAGGGTGGTGAGCTGGGAGCGGTACTGCCTCAGGGCCTGCTCGGGGGTCAGGGGCCCGCACAGCTTGCCCCCGGTCCCGGTCCCGTTCACGCCGCCGGTGGTGCCCACCCCCACGGAGGTCCCGTTGACTCGGACGGGGGCGGACGAACCTTCCGTGGAACCTTTACTGGAGCCCGTGCTGCTGGGGGGGAGGGGGGAGGGAGAACAATTACATTTTACATTTTTGGCGTTGAGCAGACGCCTTATTCCAAAGCGACTTACGATCGATACGTTTGACTAAGCAAGTGAATCGTCAATTCGTCAGTCGTAGCAGGAAGAGTAATCTAGCTCAGGCCCGGCGCCATTGGCAGTCTCCGTGATAGAAGGAACAAAAAGAAAGAAAAAAAGACAAAATAGAGTAGTTTTTTTTGTTAGTTTTTTGTATAGACACTGGAGAAACAGTCGAACCTTATTCAAATAGCTTTTTTATTTTTACTTTTTAAAAATGTAAAAACATTTGACAGTTGGGGCTGTGTTCGTGAATTCGCAAAGCGCACACTGGTTTCGACAACGTCATAAAGGGGCCGAGTAATTTGATTGGACACAAGAGGACATTCCATGAGTGCTGATCAGATTTCCAGAGCAATTTTACGAACGCAGCCACGATGTTTGTGGTAAACCGTCTGAGCCCAGGGTGAATGAAGTCACTCAGATTGATGTCGACATTCTTAAAGTGCCACAGGGTCGTAGACTTTATTCACCAGATAAAATCACCATAAAGGATGACGCTTCGTGTAGTAGTATCAGAGTGCTGTTGCTAGGTAGATAAACCACATAGAACACTTGGCTGGAGGAGGTGGTGATGCTCCTCCGGAATGCTTTGGCAGTTGGTGAGTTAAATGATCTGATACGGAAACTGACATGTATCAGATATCATCAGTATCAATATATGAAACTGTGCTCTGTGGCGTGTGTCTGCGTGTGTGCGTGTGCTCGTTTGCTCAGTGGTGTGTGTGTGTCTGTGTGTCCGTCCGTCTGTCCGTCCGTCCGTCCGTCCGTCCGTCCGTGTGTGTGCTCAGTGGTATGTGTGTGTTCGTCTGTCTGTCCGTCCGTGTGTGTGTGTATGTGTGCTCGTGTGTTCAGTGGTGTGTGCATGTCCGTCCGTCCGTCCCAGTGTGTGTGTGTGTGTGTGTGTGTGTCCATCCGTCCCTGTACGTGTGTATGCTCGTGTGCTCAGTGGTGTGTGTGTGTGTGTGTCCGTCTGTCCATCCCTGTGTGTGTGTGTGTGTGTGTGTGTATCCGTCCCCAGTGGTGTGTGTCCCTGTGTGTGTGTGTGTGTGTGTGTCCGTCCCTGTGTGTATCCATCCGTGTGTCCATGCCTGTGTGTCTGTGTGTGTGTGTGTGTGTGTGTGGTCCTCACCTGTCCACGCTGCGCTCCTTGCCCAGGCCGGTGACGGTGGCTGTCTTGGTGGCCGGCTGAACCCCCACGCCCCCCGCGTTGCCGTTGTGGTGCGCGGTCGTCGTGGAGACGGCGTTGACCTTGCGGTTGTAGGTGGAGTCCTCGTACAGGTACTTGACCTTCAGCTGACCCCCGCGCACGCCCATCTGATCCCTCAACACCGGCTTGTTACCGACCTGAGAGATGGAGGGATGAGAGAGAGAGAGAGAGAGAGAGAGAGAGAGAAATGGTAAATGGACTGCACTTATATACATAGAGTCTTATCCCAAAGCTGCTTTACAACGGCCTCTCGTTCACCCGTTCACACACATTCACACACACACTCGGTGAGAGTGACATCACCACCGAGTGACATCATCGCCGAGTGACATCATCAGAGCTGGGCGTTCATAGTGTGGAAGTGTGAGTGAATAATATAAACAAATATAAAAACATTTTAAACTAGGTGGCTTTAATCCAAAGCGATTACAGATTACAGGTTTACAGGGTTACAGGGTTAGTCTCCCTGGAGTCATTTGGGGCTAAGTGCCTGACCTCAAGGACACACTAGTGGTGGGATTTGAACTCATGACCTTCTGATCACCAGTCCATCTCACTATCCCACTAGGCCACACCGCCACTGCCCACTTACAAATGTGTGGTTCATTGTGTGTGTGTGTGTGTGTGTGTGTGTGGTTCATTCAGTGTGTGTTTCATTGAGTGTGTGTGTGGTTCATTGAGTGTGTGGTTGATTGAGTGTATGGTTTATTGAGTGCGTGTTTCATTGAGTGTCTGTGTAGCTCATTGTGTGTGTAGTTCATTGAGTGTGTGGTTCATTGAGTGTGTGTGTGTGGCTCATTGAGTGTGTGTGTGGCTCATTGAGTGCGTGTGTGGTTCATTGAGCGTTCAGTAGGGCAGTAGAGCTAGTAGCTGTGTGTGTGTGTGTGTAAAGAAAAATCCCACCTTGGGTATACCGGCTGGGTCGAAGCGGAGGACCCTCTGGTTACAGCAGGGGTAGACGCCCATCCCGTGCCAGCCCTGCTCTGCCCCCATCCCTGGGTACATCACACCCTCAGGGTGGTACCGACACTGGGACAGCTCTGCACAAACAAACACCTACCCAGACACACACACACACACACACACAAATAGACATTTTAAATACCTCTTAATGCATACAAATGCAAAAATATACAGTAGAACATACAAAAGTGGGGTGCAAAAATGTGGGCACCCCTGGTTTAAATGTCTGTTACGATTCATCTTGTGATTGAAAGCAAACCTGAACACTAAATGCTACAAAGTTAAACATTTCTGGCAAATTTTAAAGCAAGGTTTTTAAAATGATGATGTGCAAATGTTTGGGAACCCTTTTGGATTATTCTTTGTTACCTTTTGAGAAGATGATTACTAAGGCCCAGACCAAGGTGATTTACTCGTTAGAGCTTCAATGAGGTGAATATAATTCCAGGGTTGAACTATATATTTTGAAGTAACTCCATGCCTTCTAAAGTACCCGATTGCAGTGGTGCTAAAAACCATGGGTTCCTCTAAACAGTTGTCTAAGGATGATGCAAAAAAGAGTAGCAGACACCGGTCTAGTTGTTCACAGGACAACAATACAGCGTACCTTAAACAACAAAGACCTACATGGCAGAGTTGCCAGAAAGAAGCCTTTCCTACGACATCAACACAAAATTAAACGTCTGAAGTATGCAAAAGAAAACCTTGAGAAACCTGAAGCCTATTGGAACAATGTACTTTGGACTGACAAAACCAAAACCAAAATGAAGCATTTGTAGAGAAGAACACCTTGCCAACTGTTAAGCATGGAGGTGGATCCATTAAGCTTTGGGATTGTGTAGCAGCTGGGGGGCACAGGCAATATTGTGCAGGTGGAAGGAAGAATGGATTCCACCAAATGTCAAGACATTCTAGAGGATAATATTCAAAGGTCAGTCCAGAAATGGAAGTTGAAGAGAGGTTGGGTATTCCAGCAAGACAATGACCCGATGCATACCTCAAAATCAACCATGAAGTACCTCCAGGGAAAGACGGATGAAGGTTTTGGAAAGGCCATCACAGTCCCCAGACTTGAATATTATTGAAAATCTGTGGAGAGATCTCAAACATGCCGTGCATGCAAGAAGGCCGAAGAATATTTCTGAGCTAGAGGTGTTCTGCTAGGAAGAATGGGGAAAAATTCCCAAAACAAGAATTGAAAGACTCTTAGCTGGCTACAGGAATCGTTTGCAAGCTGTTAGCTTTAGTTAGCAATAGTTGCCCGAGTAGGAGTTACAAAGTACTAGCTGATAGGGTTCCCAAACGTTTGCACAAGGCCTTTTTACTTGTTTTATTATTTTGAAACTGTAAAAAGTTAAAAAATAAAATGTGATGAAATGTGTAATGTTTAACTTATACCATTCAGAGGTTAGGTTTGCTTCTTTTCACTTAGATATTAATTGTAAAAGTCATTTTGAATAGGGGTGCCCACATTTTTGCACTCCACTGTATATTACATGATACACACATATTCATTGTGACCATGCACTGCTCCACACACATACATACACACACACACACACACACACACACACACACACACAAACACCTGTTGGCAGCGGGAGCAGGTGAGGTGGTTGACGGTGCCCCAGATCCTCCAGTAGACCAACACCCAGGACTTGAGCTCTTCGTACAGCCCGGTCACATACTCATGTACCTCCCAGGTCTTCTGCCTTGGGAGCGATTGTGTTTTTGGTGTTGAGGATAAATAAAAAAACAACAACCTGTTAACACACATGGCTATGACAGGTGTAATAAAAATGCTGTACAATCCTCTCCCTGCAGCCACTGAAAGTAAATAAAGGCCTAGAATATAGAAGCGGGGCTTTAGCGATTCTGACTTTGGTGTAGTTGGATACTATACCATGGCATCCTTAGTTTGAGGGTACCAAACGTTCAAAAAGACCAACATTCTGAAGCTTATGCTCCTGTGGAGGGATGTGCCTACCTCCAATGATCCTTCTTTTGGGGGACTTTTTTTTTCTTCTCACTAGCACCATAGTTGTGGACATTATGGAAGACAGTACCTTTGAATATGGTCTTCTAAGCCTCTTGATTGATAAAGTCAAATGTATGTAGCATATCCATGAACAATGTGGCTAGTCCAGTACCTAGTATGTGTATATGTGATGTCTCCCTGAGGGTCGATGTTAATTTTCCCCGGAACGCAGGAGATCTTTCTCTCCACGTCTTTGGTCAACAGCTTTAGACACAGACCACACCTGTAACAGGGGAGATGCAGAGTGACAGTCATACAACGTTGACAAGAACAGTGCGGTGTCAATGAACGCACACCTCTGGCTCTGAACTCACCTGGTCAGAGTCGATGCGTTACCCTGGGAATCGGGGTTATCGCGGTTATAAGATCAAAAAGACGCTCGATCTTCGTTTGAAACAGTTTACTAAGGAGGTGGGAAAAATACATGAGCATTGTAAACAAGTCATGTCAGGGATTGCTTTTGTCTTGTTTTAAACGACACATCAGTACCTGATCTGTTTCTCCAACTTCTTTGACGATACAACAAGTCTGGCTGAGATATGACACCCTCTCAAATGACACCCTACTCTCCCTTAAAATGCATAACGAGAGTCTCGCGAGACTTTTCAAAATAAGCCTGGATTTTCCTTTAGTGACGTTGATGGACTACCCCCCGGGGCCTCTTGTTACGTAGCCTTCTATCTGTCTCTTTCTTGGCTACCTTTTGAATTGGTCTTTTTTGTCCTTGACGTCGTCGGCTTCATTGTGGTTGAAGAGTTCTGCGATGCGAGCAGCCAGGCTACTGTTGATGCAGTTCATGTTGCAGCCAGGGGGTGGCCACAATAGCGGTCATGTGCTTGTGGTAGTATTGGATGCACTCTTCTACCTGAGAATGGTGGAAACAAACAGGGGTCAATTTATCAAAAACCCTTACTGCACTAAGAACTCTGTAGTCAGTTTAAAAGCCTGAGTAATAGGAGGGTTTAGCTATTTATTATGGTGCCTCCCATATGATCATAGGATGTGATGAGCATTTCACAGCACATCTTCTAATATAATTAAACATTTTAAGAAATTAACCTTCAAATGTGCATTTAAGACTAAATAACAGCCCTAGTCTAAAGACCCCTTATTTTCCCTCTTTATTTTTTAGGACAAGGCCACTTTTCATTAAATGACTGATTAATTTGAGTTTCTTTGAGCACATCAGCACCCAACATAAAGTAGATTAATAATAATAATAATAATAATAATAATAATAATAATAATAATAATAATAATAATAATAGTTTTATTGCCATGCAATCAACTTGTCAGTCAATTGTTTGAATTTGGTATGTTATGCTCTAGGCAAGGGGTCGGCCAAAGACAGCGACCCTGGAGCAATTAGGGGGTTCCGTGCCTTGCTCAAGGACACCTCGACATGTAACCAGCCGTGGTTCAAACCGGCGGACTGCAGACCTTGCGATCATTAGACGCCGGCTCTACCGCCTGAGCCACTGCCGCCCCCTTTATGAACAAAGCTTTATTGACATTCTTCTAACTGACAATATGTTTTAAATCAGTTTAGCTTGGCCTGCTCTCCGGCTTACAAAAGAAAACTTGGGGGCTTAAAAACACTTTATAACAAGGCAACTGAGCTCACGTCACAACACTTACTAACGTGTCCATCTTCAAGAATTCAGAGGAGATCAGGATTGAGATCACATTGCTGGGTTCTGTAACCGACAAACACCACATAACCAACCACAAAACAAACTGCCAGAGACCAACAACACACCACCATTCAAGTCCAAATAAAAAAACGGAGTTAAGAGGGCAACTGCTGGCCAATAGTTAATGAGAAACGCTGTTGTCACTATGGTCTTTGTGTTTAAAAAACGTTTATGGCCGGTTTCACAAACAAGGCTTATGGCTAATCCTAGACTAAAAAAGGATCTTCAATGGAGATTTTACATTGAAAGTGTGATTTAGTCCAGAACTAGGATTAAGCCTTATCTGTGAAACCGGCCCTAAGTTTCTAAATGTAAATGTGACTTAATTCCATCTCGAAACTTATGGAAAAAATAGTTTATGAACAGGTTGATAGGTACCTTACTGAAAAAAATCTGATGTATGAATTTCAATCAGGATTCAGAACATCCCATTCCACTGACACATGCCTTCTCTATTTGAACGACCACATCAACCATGAGGTGGACTCGGGCAAGTACTGCGGCATGGTCATGCTGGACCTCCAGAAGGCCTTCGACACAGTAGATCACCACATATTGTTAGATAAACTGAAAGCAATTGGGTTCGATAGAACATCGGTGAGCTGGATGCAATCCTACTTAGAGGGGAGGGAACAGGTGGTTAGTGTGAACGGAACACTGTCCCCCCCCCTCCCAGTGACCTGCGGCGTTCCACAAGGAAGCATATTGGGACCTTTACTGTTCCTAATATATGTGAATGACATGTCATCAGCATGTGATTGCAATTTGTTCCTGTTCGCGGATGACTCGGCTCTGCTGGTCTCTGACAGGGACATATTGCAGGTGGAAAAAGCGCTAAGCACTGAACTGAGTAGAATCTGCATCTGGCTAGCTGACAATAAACTATCAATACACCTAGGTAAAACTGAAACCATCCTATACGGATCCCCATCTAAACTCAGAAAGGCTGAACATTTTAAAATAAAAGTGGGTAACATTAATATCACAAGAAAAGAGGATATTACATACCTGGGCTCCATCTTAGAGGCAAATCTTTCCGGAGATAAAATGGCAGCAAAAGTAATCAAAAAAGTGAACCATAGAACTAGATTCTTGTACAGGATATCCTCACTTGTCAGTAAAAACACACTGAGGACCCTATCAGGAGCTCTCATTCAATGTCACTTCGACTATGCCGTAACATCATGGTACTATAGAACCACAAAGGCCCATAAAACAAGACTCCAGACAGCCCAAAATAAACTGGTTAGGCTTCTGCTAGGCCTCAACCCTAGGACACATCTAACCGCTGCTCATTTTTTGAGCCTTGATTGGCTACGAGTAGTTGACAGAGTGCAGCAGCTTGCACTGAGCCTGGTCTTCAAGATACGCTACACCACAAAGACACCCAAGTACCTGTCAACATACTTCCAAAAAGTGAACAACGTCCACACATACAACACCAGAGGAAGCTCCACGAACCACGTTCAACCGCGGTGCACCACAAACAAGGGGTTAAACTCGTTTGCAAACTATGCAGTAAAAATGTGGAACGCCCTTCCTATAATCTTAAAGGAGTGCAAAACACTGCCCACCTTCAAAACCACTCTCAAAAAACATTTACAGGAGGCTGCAATCCGTAACTGGACCCTCTAAATCAAAAATCAGATTAAAAGACCCGAACTACCCACTGTACATACTTTGTGTTTTGTCCCCCGCCCCCACCTGTGGTGTATGTCCCCACCTGTCCTACCCGCTGTACATACCTTATGTTTTGTTGTATTGTTCTTCCCATGATGGATGTATGTTTATCTTGTAGATAGTAATAGTTATTTGTCTGTATTATCTTGTAGATAGTACTAGTTTTTTGTCTGTCTTACATGTAACGATGAATTGAGAATCAAGGACCCCAATTGAAATAAGCCAGTGGCTTTCTTGGGTTTTTATCCTGTTAGTTGACCTTGTATGTAATATGTACTGGCATGTACCTACTTCTGCAAATCTTCTAATAAAGTTTTCAATCAATCAATCAATCAGACCTAGCAAGAAAACATAGTCATATCGTATGTCCTAAATCACACTCACTTCATAGTATCAATTCAATATTACATAGGACAGCAGCCGCCTTGCCCAAGACTGTTGCCAATCTTGCCAACCAATTTAAGTGATCGCTCAGACATCCAGGTGTGTATCTATAGTTAGCCAAGTCGTGACGTTAGAATTATAAGGTTCTATCTCCATTTTTGTCCAAATTGATTTTTTTACATAATCTGATCCATTAGGTGTTTATTAATGCCTGTGTGGTGTTATCTTTAAAATGTTGACATGTTGGAGTTAGTAATTCATCAAATACAAAGGTTCCATCTCACAAAACATGGAATGTAAAAACGTTGACGATCAATATCTCTGAACTACCCTAAACGGAGATAGAACCTTATCAGAGTCTAATCTCCACAGACTAAGTCAAACTCCTTTATTTACCCAAAGTCCTTTATTCCAGCTGCACTCCGACTCTACAACCAGGCCCTGCAGGGTGGGGGAGACCTGGAGATGGAACTTTTGGAACTTTTTACTTATTGAGCCTGCACTGTTTTATGTTTTTTTATTGAATGTTTTTCTGTTTTCTGTACTGAATGTTTTCTGCCCTAACTGAGCTGTTTGACAACAAAATTTCCCCATTGGGGACAATAAAGGTTTTCAATCAATCAATCAAAACTCTAATGCAGTACCATATAACGACACCTGGGGTCGCTTGGGTGCGGATCAGACGGTCTGCCTGACCTCCACACACCCCTCTCACCCTAACGGAGATAGAACCTTATCATTCTAAGCTCACGAAGTGATAACGCAGAGATGAATGAACACAGCTGACGTCGTACAGTAGATGTTTTGACCGAGTCTGGGTGACGTCATTGTTGCTGTCGGATACAACGGCGTGTCTCGTAGTTGATGAGCCAGTGGAAGATCTGCACGTCGCAGTGCACAGAGATGTCCACCAGGGGGTGCCACCTCCTCCCAGCGCTGGGCGTCTACAGACAGCTACTCTATGGCGAAGTAGCGCATCTCGTTGACCAGAACAGAAGGTCTCGGGGACACAGAAAGTCCTGCTTCAGGTTCTTGGCCTCGTCACACACATGGATGACCATGTTGGGTCTGGAAGCAGACACACAAATATACAAAGCCATCGATACACAATCAGGTAGTGATAACAACTTGTGTACAGACATCCGCTACATGCATCAACGAATGTTGATGTGAATACTGTAGGCATTCTATTCTTTATTATGACCCAATGATGCACATAGTACCTAACTGTACATAGCTCATAACTGTATATAGCCCATAACTGTATATCTAAACTAAACTGATGTTTACAACACTACCTCTGCACATAACTATATTATTGCATAGTCACCTATCACTACCATTCTTGTTCTATTTATGTTGTGCCCTTATATCACTATTTGCACTTTTGGCTGGATACTAAACTGCATTTCGTTGTATAGTACAAGCACTCTGCGATGACAATCAAGTTGAATCTAATCTAATCTAGTCTAGAGATTAATCTAGAGCCTCCTGTATTGAACTCACCCTTTCCCCTCCTGAGGTTTCTCTCCTTCCTCAACCAAAACCGTGCTCTCTTTTTCCACCGTACAACCGTTTCCTGAAGGGGTCACTGTCAGGCCTGGGGATAACCAACGGAAGAATCAGACCAGGAGGAGTCGTAGCAAGGTTATGAAAGGGTTCAAATCTACTAATTGCATTAATCAGGGTATATACAGGAATCTTGAGGTTAATTTCAATACCCTTTCTAAGACTTTTTAAAGACCTTGTCAATATTTTTCCAGACCTCACCGCCACTTCGAGCTTTAACCGATTACATCAGTGACACCTTTAACTTAACAGTTTTAGTTTGCAATAGACTAGACCACTATCATACAACAGAATTTCCGGTTCATCTTTGTTTTTTAATAAAACTAAATACATTTTTTACTAAAAGTTTTTAGGACTCAAACTCTTTGGACAGAGACTAATTCAGAAAAAGACCTACAAAATTCAAGACCTCATAAAATCGTGATAAGACTTTTTAATACTTATTAAGGGTCTTTATTTTTCCCCAAAATTGATTTATCAACTTTTAATACTTTTCAAGACACCGCGGATACCCTGATTAATAAAAATGAATGAAAAACATTAAACCTCTGAAGGAGTTTCAGGCTATGGGATTCCCTAAAAAAACATGGTATTTCACCAGCAAACTAGCTCCACTATACACAGTAACGGTAATATCCAACCTTACCTGTTAGTGATTGGTCTGTGTCTTCACAAACTCTCCAGTGACGTCCAATAGCGTTGCTTTGATGTAGGTGGACAGGGTGTCGGAAGAGGAGGAGCTTCCTAGCGGGATACATTGGTTGTCCAAGTAGGGGAAATTCCCTGTAGGTGAATCAATCTATGAAAAAAAAGCACTTAACCCAAAAAAAATTGATACAAAAGGTTTTTCGATGGATTCCGATAGTATTGGGCGTGCTAAATAACATACTAAAAGTCGACCAAAATCGACCCCCCAGAAAGCCGCCATTTCCAAGATGGCGTCCCAGATGGCGGTGGAGATATTAAAATGGCTATATCTCAAATTGAGAATATGGTGCAAAGGATTTCTCAACTGATTCTGGTACCTCTGGGCATGTTCACTAACATACTAAAAATCTAGGAAAATACACCTTCCAGAATACAGCCATAGACAGAATACAGCCATAGACAGAATACAGCCATAGACAGAATACAGCCATAGACAGAATACGGCCATAGACAGAATACGGCCATAGACAGAATACAATTCTGTTAAAATATATACACTGTATAGACCTTCACCTACAGCTGGGGCAGTGGGACTATAGATAGAGTACTAAGTACTAAGACAACGAAACGCAGTTCGGCATCTAACCAGATGTGCAACATAGGCGTCGTTTTGGTATGGCAAGGTATGGCACTCGCCATCAAATATTATATTATATATTATAAAATATGAACTATTAAATATAAAAATATTAATAATACGTATAGGCCTACAGCATAGAGAGAGGGAGAGAGCGAGAGAGAGAGAGGGAGAGAGCGAGAGAGAGAGAGAGAGGGAGAGAGGGAGAGAGAGAGGGAGAGAGAGAGAAAGAGAGAGAGAGAGAGAGTGTTGTATATATATAGAGATATTGTATGTATATCTAACAATGCCAACGGCGGTCTCCCAGCAGGGCCCTCTGATGACGTACGCAGGTTGGATGTTGGGCGGGGGGATGTCTGTGGTGTTGTAGAAGGAGCTGTAGTTGGCGTAGTACTCATTCAGCTCCAACATCATGCACAAAATGATCGGACAGCCGGCATTCACATTTTCATTTAGTAGAAAGGATAAAGCCATAACCCTTGGACAAAAATCGTCTATCAAGGTTGCTCCTGATCGAATCATTGATTCTGCACTTCTTTTTCAACGTTTCCTTATTGTCTCCCAAACTGGAGAGCTGTCATTGGAGGAGGTTATGCGTTACGAACTCAGTCCTTTCCCTCCTGCCCTCTTTGAAGCCGGAAACGTCTTCCGCAAAGCTGATAAACCACAACTAGCGCACGCGATCTGTGATCATGCAAGTGATGCAATCCTAGATTCTGTACCAGAAACCGAGCATTATGTTCTTGATGGTGGTTCACTCCTTCACCGAATACAATGGAAGCACGGACAAAGCTATGGTAAAATTGCACAGTCATATGCAGACTTCACCATCCAACATTATGGCTCAGCTACAACCATTGTGTTTGATGGCTATCAGGATGGGCCATCCATTAAAGACAACACACATCAAAGAAGAGGAAACAATATTCATCCCATTGTCAACTTCACTGCTGAGACAGAGTTCTCAGGTAAGAAGGAGGAGTTCCTGTCAAGAGATCTGAATAAACAGAAACTGATCCACATGATAAGTGATGAACTGAAAGAACGGGATTGCACTGTGGTCAATTCACTTGGAGATGCTGATGTAGACATAGTAAGGGCCGCAGTGGGATCATCTCTTCTTCACACCACGACGCTGATTGGAGAAGATACTGATCTCCTCGTCTTACTTCTTTACTATGCACAGAGAGATAGCAAGGGCCTTTATTTCAGATCAGACAAGTCGAAAGCTGATGGCAGTTTTAAAGTGTACGCCATAAACCATTTGAAAGAAGTACTCGGACAGGATGTGTGTTCTCAGTTGCTGTTCATCCATGCTGTGACTGGCTGTGACACAACTTCCCGGATCTTCGGAGTTGGCAAAAAGACAGCATTCCAAAAACTTGTAAAAGGGGATCCTGTCCTTCAGGCTTGTGCCAATGCATTCACTGTACCAAACCAGACAACAGATGTGATCGATGACCTTGGGTGCCAAGCAATGGCTGTCTTTTTTGGTGGAAAGTGCACAGATTCGCTTGCAAAAATGAGATATAACATTTTCAGCAAGAAGGTTGTCTCAGCTTCATCAACGGTAACGCCTGAACGTCTACCACCAACTGAATCTGCTACCAATTTCCACTGTCGTAGAGCATACTACCAGGTCATGGTCTGGATGGGAACAGATGATGGTATAGATGCTCTAGACTGGGGCTGGAACCTGCAGGACAATAGATTTGTCCCATTCATGTCAACAATGAATGCTGCTCCAGACAGTCTCTTGAAGGTCATTCATTGTAACTGTACCACTGCCTGCAAGACACTTCGCTGCTCATGCAGAAAATATGGACTACCTTGTACTACTGTCTGTGGACCATGTCAACTTCATGAATGTGACAATCCACATAACAAGTTTCTCCCAGAGGATCCTGAAGATGATGATGAGTAGGCCTAAAGACCACAATAAGTGGGTCATTTATTTTGTGTTCAACACCAAAGCCAGCTTTCTAGGTTGAATATAATAACCAATTTTAATTTTAGCCAAAATAAGCTACAGGCAGCCATTTTGATGATGCAAATGATGCATTCCTAGCAGATATATTTAGCTAGATATTTTGCTCGTTATTAATGTATAGAGGTGCCAGAATCAGTTTATAAATCCTTTAGATTTTTTTCCCATTTGAGATACAGGCATTCTAAGCTCCCAGTCGTCATTTTGGACACCATTTTGAAAATTAAGCCTCTTCGGAAGGTGTATTTCCCTAAAACTTTAGTATGTTCCTAAGTATGTCTAGGGGTACTTGGGGTACCAGAATCAAATGACAAAATCATTTATATAATTTTTCTATTGACATATACTGTATATAGCCATTTTAAGCTTGGCCGGCCGCAATTTTGGACGCCATCTTGAAAATGAAGCCTTTCTGGAAGGTGTATTTTCCTAGATTTTTAGTATGTTAGTGAGCATGCCCAGAGGTACCAGAATCAGTTAAGAAATCCTTTGCACCATTTTCTTAATTTGAGATATAGCCATTTTAATCGCCCCGGCGCCATCTGGGACGCCATCTTGGAAATGACGGCTTTCGGAGGGGTCGATTTTGGTCGACTTTTAGTATGTTATTTAGCACGCCCAATACTACCAGAATCCATTGAAAAACCTTTTGTATCAATTTTTTGGGGGTTAAACCATATATTGACTCGCCTACTGTGCTCTTCAACTCCTTGAACCTCCTTGCACACTGTGGGTGTCCATGGCAACAACATCCCAATCATGACAACAATTAGTTTCTAATTGGCCCAAGCAGCCCTCA
>NC_137678.1:46571291-46608791 GCF_963989245.1 Nansenia antarctica
TACTCCACCCCCGGGCTGGACGGCAAGCTGCTGCTCATATACAAGGTCTGTCTGTCTGGCTGGCTGCCTCTCTGGCTGGCTGCCTCTCTGTCTGTCTGGCTGGCTGGCTCTCTGTCTGTCTGGCTGGCTGGCTGGCTGGCTGGCTGGCTGGCTGGCTGGCTCTCTGTCTGGCTGGCTGGCTGGCTGGCTCTCTGTCTGGCTGGCTGGCTGGCTCTCTGTCTGTCTGGCTGGCTGGCTGGCTGGCTGGCTCTCTGTCTGTCTGTCTGGCTGGCTGGCTCTCTGTCTGTCTGGCTGGCTGGCTCTCTGTCTGTCAGGCTGGCTGGCTGGCTCTCTGTCTGGCTGGCTCGCTGGCTTTCTGGCTGGCTGGCTGGCTGAATGTGTGTCTCTGTGTCTGGCTCTCTGGTTGGTTGCCTCTGTCTGTCTGGCTGGCTGGCTGGCTCTCTGGCTGGCTGGCTGAATGTGTGTATCTGTGTCTGTCTGTCTGTCTTTGTGTCTGTCTGTCTTTCTGTCTCTGTTTGTCTCTGTCTCTGTGTCTGTCAGGCATGATAATCGCTCACCTTTCGGCGAAATTCGCCGTTTTGAATCCAAAATAGGTGACCTACCTGAATCCGATGAGAATATATTTGGAGGGGGGGCGGGGGGGGGGGGTTGCTGTGGAGCGGAGTGATGTCATTCAACTTGTGTTTACAGTTGGGCTACTAGGCTACTTGTTTTTAGCCTAGCCTAGCCATTGAAGGCTACATTGCTAGTGTAGGAATACGCCATAAGCGATGGGATCTAACGCTGGCGGGCAGTGATCCTCAGGTTTTGATGTGAGCAGTTAACACATTTCATTGGTCCCTGTTTTCCAAGAGTCTGAGGTTGAGATTTACTTGGGTGTGTTTGAGGCATTGCCGCTGGGCAAAAGATGTGTGGGCCATACTTTTGCAGAGTTAACTGACTGGTAAAGGAAACCTGGTCTCCTCTCCCTATGGAAGACAGCCTCGACACTTGCGAGTGTGGCAGAACCTGCAGCTAAAAAACGAGGCTACTGCTCTAATTGACACGGTGGCTAAAGATGCCTATTAGTACAGTAGAGAAAAAACGAACAAATCCTTTATACATTTTTTGTGTACCGGTATTTGGCCGTTTTTATTTCGGGTAGGCTATAACTAGACTATTGGTAAACATTGTAATTGGACTGAACAGCTATACTGTACATGCGTGCGCCGCTCTAATGCGTGCGCAGGGTTTTAGTAATAATAATAATAATAACTTTTATTTGTATAGCAATTTTCCTGCAAACGTTGCAGCTCAAAATGATTTAATCATTATATAATCATAATTTAATTATTTAGTCATTTAAAAGCAATATTAAAAAGATGGGTTTTTAGTCTTGACTTGAAAATATTTGCTGAGGTTGGCATCCCTATTGTACACTGGCAGTGCATTCCACAATCTGGGTGCATAAAATGAGAATGCAGCCTCACCAAATCTCTTCTTTTGTACATGAGGTACACAGAGAAAGCCAGCGTCAGAAAACCTGAGAGCTCTATTGGGCTGATATGCTAGCAGAAGGTCTTTCAGATATTCTGGTGCTGTGCCAGTGAGAGCTTTATAAACATAGATATAGCGGCATGCCTTTTTCTGTTGTGCATTATTGTTATGTTAGCCTAATGTAATTATTCAGGAGACATTCATGACAGTCTGTCTGTCTGTCTGTCTCTGTGTCTGTCTGTCTCTATGTCTGTCTGTCTCTGTCTGTCTCTGTGTCTGTCTTTGTCTGTCTGTCTGTCTGTCTGTGTCTATCTGTGTCTGTCTGTCTCTGTCTGTCTCTGTCTGTCTCTGTCTATGTCTGTGTCTGTCTCTGTCTGTGTCTGTCTGTCTGACTCTGTGTCTCTGAGAGAGATGGTCACCGTGTGTTGATGCCTGTGTTGTCCACTAGGTGGTGATCTCTCCAGCGAGGAGCAGCTTCATGCCTGACAAGGTGTGCGGCGTCCTGGAGGATGCCAAGGAGCTGGCCGCTCAGAACGTCTTATGGAACCTGGGTACACACACACGTACACACACACACACACACACACACACACACACACACACACACACGTACACACACACACACACACACACACACACACACACACACACACACACACACACACACACACACACTAGGGATGTACCCGAATACAAATAAGTTATTCAGGAAAGCACATATAATGCGATGGAAACACATACAGCTTCTACCCGAAGTTGCTTGTTATTATTCTGAAAAAAGCCATTGACATGTCTGTTCGTCAGCCATTATTTTTCTTCAAATCCTTTCATATCATTGTGAATGGTCACAAGATAAAAATGCCCATTCTGTTTGCAACATAGGACTTTGATTCCACTAACTAGTCTTTTCATTTACTACACATTTTGGAAAAGTGATCACTATTCAGTAGCCGTCCCCACCAAGTCAGCGCTGCCTCGATGCGAAACTCTTGCATTGGAAGTAGTAATTCACATTTCCCTTGCGAACTGCAGTGATGTTAACACTTCAAGAAACGCGAATGCAGCATCATTGGAATTTAAGATGATTCCCTTCAACTGAAGGATATTTTTCTATATATCTTTAATGTAAATCATTTCTATTTCCAATGCAAAACAGAATCTTTCAGTTTCAATTTTTTGTTTTTTTTTGTTTCTGGTTGTTCAACGTCCCCCAGTTAAAGGGCTGGTGGTGGGATTCAAAGCTTAGTTTAGTTTAAAAAAATAAAAGGAGAGAGAGAGATAAAACATACAGTATGATGATGGGGTGATGATGTTAATTATAAACCAATATGAATTGAACCAATAATGATTGAAGGCACAAACATTGCATTGCCAATGAATATTAGATTAGAAGCTACAAATTTTGCCTGATTGAATCTGACTTCCGGTATAAACCACGCCCACTTCTGGTCTTCTATCCGAATACAGATACAGATACAGATAACTTTGTAGGTTGAACAGATACAGATACAGATAATGTTGTAGGTTGAACAGATACGGATACAGATAATGATGTCTCTGTACACCACTAACTAGGGCTGTCCCAAACGACAATTTTTCGATTAGTCGATTACTCTAACGACTAATTTAATGATTAGTCTAACGATTATTTTTTTGCTGTTCGATTAATGTATCACTTAATTTCCCCCCAAATAATGGCTGTATTGTCTCTCTCTGTTTAACAGTGTCTTTATAAAGCACTCTGGGTAATAGTTGCTGCTCTTATAAAACAAAGCAGTGTGTGACATGCACATTACTCAGACGGCCGCCCCTTTAAATGATCAGCTGATGTATGGGGGCTGTCTGTGGGCCCGCAATTAAACACACACCTTTAATTCGGCGACCTGCTACTACTACTACTACTGTAACTGCCTCTGTCAAACAGCCCCAGACACAGGGCAGACTCACTGCTATGTTTAGCCAACTTGAATGCCAACATGGCCATCAGGGTTTCTCCTGGCTCAAAATGAGGCGGAGGTGGTACCAGTGGTGTTTGACATCGGGGGGGACCCATGAAGCAGGGCTGTCTGGGGGTCCTTAAACATCAAATACTTAATTTCTTGCATTCTGGTGAATTGATATGCACCAATTTGTGCCCTTTCTGCATCAATTTATGGTGGAAATGTCATTATTTATGTAAAGGAAAACACAATATTCAGGCACCAGATGACCATTCAAAATAGAATGTAATATAATGCAATATAAGGCTCTCATGCATTCTGTACTTTCAAATATGTATTCTCCTTGAGCAGTCAACATCAACTATCAGCTATTTCGCTAGCAAACACGAAAGCTAACTTATTTGCGAAACAGCGCCCCCGCCACCACGTCGGCGCAGTGCCGCAATTGCAGTCAGAAATGACAGAAACGCTTGTAGAAAATACGACCGTCAGTTTGTCGAGAGCTGGAGGCTGTTGGGAATTTGTATTAAAATCACTAGAAGTGATAAATCATGTACTATGTGCTCATTTAAATAATATGTGAATGCGGTCAGTTGAGAACAATAGGAAGGTCACGCAAAGCCAAAAGAGAGGTTCTGTTTTTGAGCGACAAGAAGAAATACAAGCTCCTGACTAAAAGAACGTTTTATGATTCAAACTGCCTGTAAATTACTTATTTTTACCTATGTGCTAACAACCATTTTACACCTGCTGTTATAATATTCTATTTTTCTGTACTTTCATAACTAATGATTAATGATAAGTCTATTCTTCTAACTTGTAAATCGAATCCTAATATTACTGTGTAACTTCAATAGTTGTGTTTTCACAAGACATTCTGATAAGGACACTGACACAATGCTCTGCTCATACAAAGTACGATATCACCATGGGAACGGGAGGCCAGCAGGACACACTGCTGATAACACACAGTACACTCTCGCGCACCCACACAGAGAGAAGTTGAAGGCCATGCTAACGAGCAGCTGCAACGGATTTTGTACGGACAATTGGAAAACTACTAGATAGGGGGGGGGGAGGCACCACCCAGCCCCAAATGTTAAATCAAATGTATAAAGGACTATGTACGGAGGTGAGAGGGACTCTTGTTTTTAGTGGAGCCACTGCAGTTAACTTGTTGACGGCTAGCTGAGATAGGCCTGCAGAGGTGAAGCTAGATAAGACACTTTTCCATGGAAATGAACTATTATTGCTTGCTGATGTGCTTGAATAAATATTATCTTAATGAACAGTTCAGTAGTGGTGCCTAATATTTGATTGGATCATATCATCTTAAGAAGTGATATCAAGGACGTCTCGTTGAGATTAAACGAACTCGCTTGTAAGTGACGACTCAATTAAATCGATTCTGGAGAAGTTGATCGCCTTACAAAATTGGTGACCCCGACGTGATCTTCAACGGGATGCAAGGAGGAGTGGGCGAGGCTGGATTCGGACTGAGCACTTCCACGGTACCAAGACAAAAGAGGTGAGCAGAGCCATTTAATGAAATCTGCTTAGGTAGACAATAGTGTTTTAGGTGGAAAGTGCTGGGCCTGAATCGTGTGTCAAACCCATTCTGATCTGTGTCTTTGAAGATCCGTCACAAAGTAAGGATAATCATTAATTAAATTGACATTCTATACATTATTGAACACCACTGTCTGATATTTAAGCACATCTTGTATTAACGTGTAATAGACCCGCCGAGGTCTAAAGAAGGGACAGTAGCTAAGTCCTGGAAATAAAAAGGGGTAACCAGCCCCCAGGATAGACCCGCCGAGGTCTAAGGTAAGGAAAGACACGACAGTCCTGGATATTAAGAGGTAACCAGCCCCCAGGATAGACCCGACGAGGTCTAAAGAAAGGACGGTGTCCCGAAGGTTGAAATACCTTGCAAACCAAGTGAGGAGTGTAGGACATTGGGAGTAGGGTAGCGTTCACGGCAGGACTGCAGTCCGGTGAAGGTCCTATATTAGCGTGCCTCCTCTCACAGCGGGCGCTAAAATAATTGTGACGTTAGGATTATAAGGTTCTATCATAATTTTAGTAAAAATTGAGTTTTTTGCATAATCTGATCCATTAAGTGGTTTATTAATGTGTGGTGGTATTTTTAAAATGTTGACATTTTGAGTGGGTAATTCATAAAATACAAAGGTTCCATCTCACAAAACATAATGGAATGTAAAAACTTGACGCTCAGTGTCTCTGAACTACCCTAAACGGAGATAGAACCTTATAATTCTAAACTCATGCAAAGGTGTTACGTAATATTGTATGTAAATCATAGTTGGAATTGTTATTATTATTGTAATTATTACTATTAAAAGGGATAGTTGAGTGAGGCGCCCTGGAGCAACTGGGGGGTGTTCCATCGGCGTCGCTGGGGGAGAGTCCGGGTTTGGTCTGACGGGTCTCGCGAGAGTTCCTAAAAATATCCAGGCATATTCTGGGTCTCGCGGGAGTTGTCGGAGGTGGGCCGGGTTTTTTCCTTTGGCGGCGTTGATGGGGGGCCCCCCCCTGGTCTAGACTGAGTGCTCCCTGGCTTGGTATATCACTCAAATATCACTTGCAAACTTTGTAAAATATGTTATGCCTCGTTCAAGGTGTTTAAAGAAGTGTTGTGCTGCGGGTGTGACCCACCATTGAAGCGCAGACAGCAGGAAAAAAAAAAGCTCACTAGGAGTGTCTCTGTTGACGCACGGTGATGTATGTCTCACGGGTTGTATAATAGTAGTATTTTTGGTGTGTTCTGATATTGACATATTGGGTGAGGGTGGTTTTGTTTAGTTGTTCAGTTTGTTTAGTATTGGTTGGCAATAATAATATTGATGATAAGGGTGGCAGCATAGCCACACGATACAGTGAACCTTCAGTAGAATGACTATCTAGATGAGCAGATAATGCAGAACACATAAGACATAGTATATAGTATACATAGTATATATTATATAAGACATAATACATAGAGGACCGACAAGATAGATACACACAGATATAATATAAGACCTTAATTAATTCAGAAGAAAGAAAAACCGACGAGACCGAGGAGAAACAGGCCGTGCAGCGTGAGAGGTTGTTGAAAATGCAGGTGACCGTAGTTGTGGCTACGACAAGGAAGAAGGAATGTAAAGAATGCAAGATATTGGTCCAGCTTGGAGAGGTGCCGCAGGCCTCTGCAGCACCACAGCCCCCGGCTCAGTACCAATCCTTCCCCGAATATCAACAGAGAGGCGGAGGGAGAGGACGTGGGCGAGGAGGCCGCAGGAGAGGCCGTGGAGGACCAAGAACACCAGGAGCAGGTGCCTGCCACACATGTGGAGGAACAGGACACTGGAAGAAGAAATGCCCTAACCAAGGGGGCCAACAGCAGTCATGGGGACCAACGCAGCAGCAGCAATGGCAGCCCCAGCAGTTTCGACCCCCCACACAGCAACAGTGGGGGGGCCCGATGCCAGGCCAACCGGCCCCAACCATAATGGCCCCCATGATGAATCAACCACAAGGAGGGGCTCCTTATGGTCAAAGCCTATAGGGATGCCCGGGAGGCGAAAGAGGAACCTACCACTTCCACCCGAACGAAGAACCAATGATTGAAATACTGGTGGGAGGAGAGAAAAACAGTTCATGGTAGATACTGGAGCAGCAGCGTCCACCATGACAAACCACAAGGGTAGAGTTCCTCCTCTGTCGGAAAATCTGGCCATGACGACAGTAGGCTACTCCGGACAGGCACAGACACAGAAATAAACAATCCCCCTAGAAACAAAAATAGGCCACCAGAAATTGTCACACAACTACCTGTTCGCTCCCCAATGCCCCGTAAACTTAATGGGGAGGGACCTGTTATGTAAATTGAACGCGGAGGTAACTTGTGGACCAGACGGATTAACAGTAACACTTCCCGGCGGCAGGAAAGTCACCGGGGAAGCCCAATGCAGAATACTGATAATGAGAGATTGGTGGACCCCTTATGGTTTGGAGATGGTTAAGAATTTCATCTCAGACTGTGATGTGTGCAATAAGCACAACCCAAAAACAGTACTTAAATGCCCAATGGGCACATATCCAGTGCCTCCCTGCCCATTTCGAGAGATATGTATTGACTTCACGGACATGGGATTAGACAATAGAGTACAAGGCAAAAGATACTTGTTGGTGGTGATTGATAGGTTTTCAAGGTGGCCTGAAGCATATCCGTGTAAACGGGAGGATGCTGCGTCTGTACTAAAGTGCCTCTTACAGGATTTCATACCACGGTTTGGCTTCCCTACAATGATACACTTTGATAATGGGTCACATAAAAATAAAATAAAAGTCCATATGGCTGCAATTGAGACAGCAATGGGGATTAAGCATCGATTTGGTTCAGTCTACCACCCCCAGTAGTCACAGGGTTAGGGTTATGTTGAGAGGGATAACCAATCTATTAAAAGAAAGCTTGCCGACATGATACAGAGACAGAGGGAGGTGGCTTGAACCCCCTCTCCATGAAAATGAATATATGTCAAAACTCTAACTAATCTCAATCGAGTTTTCTCTTCACAGGAACTGAATGCTGCGGAGAAAGCAGACAACGGCAAAACAGACTCCTATTTTAGACCCAGGCGACGTGGTGGACAAGACCGTGGGAGGTATATTGACCACCTCACACGCTGTCAGAGTCGAAGGTAAACCGGGTACAGGGTGGCCTCTCTTGTCACACTGTACCAAAGCAGACCCACCACATGTATAACATTTTCAAATTCCTGGCGACTCTGTCAGCATGCACTAAGCCTCAAATAATGTGGAAAGTAACACAACAAGTGGACTATTAATCCATGATATTAGCGATCACCTGCCTGTCTTTTCATTTTATGAATGTAATTATAGAAAGAAGAGGGAGTTAAAGGAAATGACATACAAGACAGTAGAACTGAGGAATCCATATCTGCTTTTAGAAATGAGTTATTAAAATGGAATTAGAAGAGTATATATGAAGAATCAGATGTGGACAAAGCGTATGGGTTATTCCTAGAAACATTTAAAGTTCTATATGACAAAAACTGCCCACTAAAACAATGTAGCAATAAGAATACATATTCTGAAAATCTGTGGATGTCCAGGGGCATTCAAAATGCATACAAGAAAAAGTATACTCTATAAAGTGTATGTATAAAGCATGAAACAAAGGAGGCAGGGGTTACATATAATAAATACAAAAAACAAACTAATTAGTATTATGAGAATATGTAAGAAAGATTATTATACCAGATTATTAGATGAGAATTAGGGAGGGGATTGGGCACCCCGAACCTAGTTCTCAACAGGCGGCGGTGGAATTGCAAAGTTCCGAGGGCACGTTAAAGACTCTATATAGTGCTGGGGAGAGGACTGAAGGCCCCCGTGTCTGATGAAGTATGAATGAACATACTACCGTGGTACCGTCTAGTCGGCGCAGCTGTCGCATCTAGGTGTGTGGGCAGTGCGTGGTACGTGGGCGACAGCCCACACCTAGCGGGATGTGAAGGGAAGTCACACCCGTGAACAGGCAAGGCTGGTGTAAACGGTCAAAGTTTCTAGACCCATAGCGAAGTGGGCTAGGGATCAGACCGTCGGTTCCCAACTGGGCGGCCAATCACCGCTACAGGGTTGGTGTTTAGACACTGACTGGGGATCGCTATCGACTGGGTCACCGGCCGGTTGGGTCGCAAAAGCCTTAAACCATAGGGAAATGGTGGCTGCGCTCAGCTCAATGTACAGTCAGGCCACTATAAGCTGAAACCGAATGCGTTAGTAAGCGAGCAGTGCTTTCCGTGATCAGAGCTCTGAAAAGGAGACGTCTGGGAAGCGGAAGGGGTGGAGGTAGACTGACTCTGACCCAAGAAGGGGTTGGAGGGCAGTAAACCTCCATCGGAAAGGGTTCCAGCCTGAGACTGCGCCCTGGGAAGAGGGGAGGTCTGAAGGAACAAAGTGAAAAAATAATGTTAAAGGAACAAAGTAGAACATTTTACAGACAATGACGGGAAAATTAGCCTTATAAATTAGGTGGTGGATGGATTTAAGAAAAAATAAAATAAAAATATATATATATATATATACAGTATATATAAGTATATATATGTTGTTGATATGGGGCCAAAACTAGTTAAAGAAATAAACGGCACTGGAAAGAGATTTGCTGAGGAGGACTGTGGAGAGAGAATCACTGACTCAATATCGATGGGAACTATAGGAAAACATAAACATATTTTACTGATATACTGATATGGTAAACAAATGTATGAACAAAACTTCAACAGATAAACACCTCTTCACCAATTACAGACCGGTATCCTTATTATAACAGTTAGAGTTAGGGTTAGGGTTAGAGAAACTATATGATGAAAGACTGGCCAATTTCATTGAAAAACATCAACTACTAATGGATAGTCAGTATGGTTTTAGAACAGCTAGATCTACTGCCATGGCATTAATGGAGCTAGTAGAAGCAAATAACAACTTGTACAGAGAGAAAGAAATATGCATTGGGCATATTCATTGACCTTAAAAAAGCATTCGACACAATAGATCATGAGATTCTACTTTAAAAAAAAAAGGACAGGTATGGTGTCAGAGGGGTCGCACTTGAATGGCTTAAAAGCTATATTAGTAATAGACAGCAATTTGTTCAAATAGGCCAGAACAATCAAGGTGCTTAAATATTACCTGTGGTGTAAAATGCTGGGTTGAGACAAACAAGCTATCATTAAATCTGAATAAAACCAAATTCATGCTATTTGGAAATTGCAATATAAATACAGAACTCCATCTGGAAATTGAAAATGTCTAAATCAATAGAGTATATGAAATCAAGTTTTTGGGTGTCTTAAACTGTATGTCCGACTGCCTACAGAGCTTAGCAATATTGCCCGCTTCCTATCCGCATCCGTAATCCCATTTGCAATGAAAAAATGTCCCAAAACTTCGACATACTCCTCCGACGTCTGGGTGTTACTGTCAAAAGCAGTGAGTGTTCCGACCATCATGGTAGCCATCTCGACGTCTGGGTTATCACTATTAGCTCCCTCGTCCTCCGACATTAGCCGAGTTGTCCGCGTTCTAGAACTCACAAGTTGTTCGTCTTTTCCACAACTTCCTCCAAGTTCACCGTTTATCTCGTCGCCAGATGTGATATCTTCCTAATATAATAATGATGAGCGGACAGCGGGTAAACATTAACTGGTTTATAGTAATAAGTGCAGAGCATTACAGAGCATGGCCGTTCCCCACATTAGACTAACCCGGAAGCTATACTGCCCCCCCACGGGACCTTCCTGACCCGGCAGATAACCTCTACTACAATTACTGCGCAACGCAACACAGCGAGCGGGACGCACTTTACCGTTTACTCCGGGTGCAGGCTAATAGCTAATAGCATTCAGGCACGCGGGAAGGTGTTTAGACTGGGGGTGCTGAGGTGCTGTCTATATACGCTACAGGGAAAAAATTTGCCAGGGAAAAAATTATAACGATTTCTCTCCCTCCCTCCCTCTCGCTGATTGCTCGTTCGCTCACACGCACACAGTGGCATAACGACGGGCCCCAATGCACGGGCAATAATAGTTAAGCACGCACGCACCCACACACTACAAAGACGTAACGTTAAATATTTTACCAACAATGTGTTGGAATTTACAGTAATTTCCACTCAGCTCACAGTGTCCCACAATGTCCACAAACATGATGTTGACCATTATTACAGACAGCACTCCATCTCGATTGTTATTGCCTCTTAACGGAAGCCCTTCGCTGCCTAAGAATCGGATGGATCTGAATATCAGTTCTAGTTTCTGGCCGTCTGTTGCTCTTTCTCAACAACGTCCGACAGTAGAGCATTAATGGGAGTGTTGTTAAGCGAAGCAAGCAATCTCACCGATTCTGAATGTATGTCAGACATCTCGTGTTGGCTAAACTTACAAAAGCCTCCTACTGTAAATGCACTTGTCTTTCTGTCGTGGTGCCTTAACCCCTTCTCTATATAGCTTTACTGCAAGATAAGCAAAGAACAGGGTCTCTTTCAGTGACATAATGCAACCATTTCCACCTGGTAAACCAGGTTTTTTGAAATGAAATGAAACTCGAATGTCTCTGTTCCAATTTTCCTCCCAGGAAAACGTATGTCTGGTCGACACGGCTCGTCAAACGGGGGTGGGGGTGGGGGTGGCGGGACCCCTGGTCTGTGTTGGCTAGGGCTAACGTAAGCCTCAGACCTGCTAGGTCCTGCTGCTACACTGGATGGGGTAACAGCCTGGTGGTGGTCCGTGGGCAAAGTGGAAGAAGGCCCTGCCCCTGCATCAGCATCTTCTTCCAACTCCACTTCAATTGTTCTGGCTGATTTAGCATTTTTGCTAAAGAACTCAGAGATTCGTTTTTGCGCCAAGTTGCACCTGCACCTGATAGTTAGCTAACTCGGATGTCAAGTCCCTAGCAAGATATGACCATGTGATCACTAACATTAAAACTAACAAACACATGTTTACATTTATTACAAAAAACACATTTATTTTTATTCCCAAAAGCAACAATAGTTATTATATTGTTTTAAATTATTGTTTGAATAATATTTTTATTTTTTTAATTCAGGCAGGAGGAGCTCCTTCTGCCTGCCGCTAGGGGGTGCTGCAGCACCCTCAGCACCCCCCTTCCCGCGTCCCTGATAGCATTGGTGGCTAACGAAAGCTAGCCCGGCAACGGAGCAAAACACTCGCCGAAACTTCTTCAAACTTCTTTATTTATGTTATATCCTGAGGACTAGGGAACCTCACCTGTATAACATACACTCAGACAACGGTTGTAACTTGAATATTTATTGCTATCTACTGTGGAGCCCCACGTTAGATCAACCTAACAGTAGGGGAGGAAGGGGTTGGCTCATCATATTTCGGCCACTAGGTGGCGCTGTCGCGAACGTCTTCACACGGGTTGGTTGTCACGCTCATCATATTTCGGCCACTGGGTGGCGCTTACGCGAAATCTCTTCTCTGGATATAAGACAAGCAACAACATGAGGTAGGAGGATATTTTGTGTTTTTCATGTCAAATTGTAAATATTCAGCACTTCATTCTTTTTCCTTCTATGCTTGAACACAATGGGTTTATAACAAAACAATTATTACCATAAAAAAGTATAAAGGGAAAGCTATAGATTAGATTGTTTCTAGCTAGCTAGTGAGTTGTTCAATGGTTGTTAGCCCTGTTGCCCTGTTGGCCCTGTTGCTAGCAATTCCAGTTGGAATTCGAAAAAAAACATGGCAACAGTGAATACATCACACATACCCTTTTACAAGATAACAATAACTCCTGATAGGTAAAATATTCTCTAGTTTTTATTTTTCTCACAGACCTTCCATTCCTTCCATTATGGATAAGGTAAGATAAGACAATAATAAGAAAGTAATCTGTGAAGTCATACTGAAATATCAGCAACTGATAAGAAAATAATGAATTAACAAAATAATTGGAAGAGAATAACTGGTTGTCTAGTGAGAATCTCCATTCATTGAAAGGCCCTGTGTTGTGTGTTGCTATTTCAGAGCGATGGAAAGCATGGCTGTGGCCTTCGCAGGCATTCTGTGCCCTCCAAGAGACGGGATGACTATGTGAACCAGCTCAGTCTGAGTAGAAGAAAGCTCTTCTCTGCTGAGGTGAAGACCCCCAACCAGGGACAAGGGCCTAGTGGAGACCAGGTCCGACAGGGGATCAAACAGTTCTTCCTTGGACTGAGCTCTGTAATGGCTGAGGTACAGTCACATCCCATAATGTATAGGAACGGTTCTTAAACTTTTTGTCTGGTGACCGACCCCCTTCCCAACCCACTGATTTGATAACATACTGTCATGGCTGACCTCCCTCAAGTGTTAACCACTGCATAAAACGGAAAGCAGAAGCTGAGATGTAACTAGGGTTGGGTACCGTTTGGTTTTATCCGATACCGGTGCCAAATCGGTACTTTAAAAACGGCACCGGTACCGAAACGGTACTTAAATCTGTACTTTTGATATAAAAAAAAGAAAATGACTGACACGATTTTCCGAGTGCACGCCATTAATGCCGAGCGGCGATGTTTTATATAAGGTGATCAAATACCAACATATCCTGATGCTACAGCTGCAGCAGAACATGGGGAACTACAGCACTGAACATAGGTTACCGTATAATATACATGTGACTGACAGATCCGCCCAAGACACTGACACACACACACACACACACACACACACACACACACACACACACACTGAAAGATAATCAGCTAATTGAATATGAAGTACACAAGAGTACACACAGAACCGGGAACGCGCATACAGCACTGAACAACATCCGTAGAATATAAACTTGTGACTGACAGTCACATACACACACACACACACTGTTACACACCCGAAGGTAGTAACAAATAAGGGAGTCCACACATGCGTTTAAATGATACAATTAAAGTTTTATTTACTTAAATGAAAAAAAATAAACTAAATAACATGTATATGATTATGGATAAGAATCAGTAGTGTATGCCATGAGTGAATGGTTGTAGAATGTATGTTGTATGTGTAAGGTGTATGAATGTATGTAGTGTAAAACTAAAAGGCCCCAAAAACCAGGTACCCAGAGACCTTACCAACAGAACCCAAATCATAAGGAAGAGAGAGAGAGAGCTGAGGACACCCCTCTCATATATACATCCCCAGCTCCCCAAACCCAGGTGACACCACTCAACCTAACGACCCACCCACTCTGCCCAGGCTCCAGCCACAGCCAATATGCAGGCAGAGTGGGAGGCGTCACATCCCCCCCCTAAAAAACATGGTTCCCCACTATACTAATCAAATAACTATAAACTTTGTCCCCACCCCCCCACAATAAGTAAACCCAAAATGCATCAATAATGCCATGTCCTACTCCTTCTCCTCACCACCCTGCTTCCACTCTCAGCAACCTCGGACCCCAGGAGCCATTTAAGAGAGTCCCCACTCCCACTCTCAGCAACCTCGGACCCTAAAAGCAATTTAAGAGAGTAAACAAACCGGCTAGCATGAAAAGGGAAAAAAAAACAGGCAAATCAACAAAACACAAGCAAAACATTTAAAGAAATTAAGGCTTCATAGTACACAGCGTCTTATCTTGTGCACCTCCTATGGCCACAAACAACCTGCGTCGAAAACCATCGACATAGACACCAATCTCATCCGGCGACATAGATAGAAATTGTTCAAGTAACATACAATTAACCACACCAATTACCCCCTCTGCCCCCTGAGTGGTACTTGGCGCGTCGCGCAAACGAATCTATCGAACCAGTGTCCCGCAGTATCTTTACCGGCAGCCGATGTTCACTGCCCTGCAACGACACAAACCCATCAGAAATAAACGACCGATACTTTTCCAAACACGGTACCGACGGCAACGCCACTGGATCGAATGAATTGGCCAGTAACGCCGGTTTCACCTGTGTGTTAGGGAATCTATTGTTTGCTTTTAATACTGGACATTCCCGTACCCAATGCCCAACCCCTTTGCAATAGTGACACAGTGCGCCGTCAACATTCACATCAGAGTAAAAATTCGGACGAGGAGAAAAACTCTCCCTTCGAACTCTCTCCGTACCTGGCCCACTACCATTACCTTTGCGAATCAACACATATTCATCGGCCAGGACGGCTGCGTCACTCGCCGTCTTCGCCTTCTGCTCTGTAATATAAGTTGCCACATTATTAGGTAACGAGTTCTTAAACTGTTCCAATACCATCAGGTCACACAGTTGCTCAAAAGTTTCTACCCCAGATGCCGAACACCACCGGGTAAACGGGATAACCAGATCACGTGCAAACTCAACGTGAGACTGCTTATCTCCCTTTGTCCATGTTCGGAACCGCTGTCTATATGCTTCCGGTACCAGCTCATAGGCTCTAAGCACCGCTGACTTAATACGTTCGTAACATTTACAATCAGCGGGACCCAACGCAGAGTAAGCTTTCTGGGCTTTACCGGTAAACACACATTGTAACAGTATTGCACGATCCTCATCAGGCCAGTTTCTACCGTCCGCCAAACGCTCGAATAATAAAAAGAATGTATCTAGGTCATCTTCATTAAATGGTGGAAGCAGACGCAACCGTCTCGTTAAATCACTCTCTGTAGCTGCCCCCAACAGGTCGACCCCATCCTCCGATGACCTGGGCAGCCTACCCTCGTTGATCATACGTAGTCTCTCGTGTTCTAAATCTACTTTAGCAAGCTCAGTCCTTTGTTTGATCTTTTCAAGCTCCAACTGTGTCTGCGTAGATTCCAACTGTAACTGCGTCTGTGTTTGCTTCAAAATCAAAAGCTCTTTCTGTTGTTCAAATGTTAACGTGGTAAACACACCAGACTGAACTTCCTCCGTTGGTTTGAGAATACCTCCCACTACCAACCCAGATTTTAAACTGGCCATGACATCTTCCTTTAGTCTTTTACTAGGAATTTCAATCTCATAATGTTCCGCAATAGACAACAACTGGTCCTTAGTACACCGATCCAATAGTTCTACTGATGGTGACCTCACAAACTCCTCTATAATTGAGGCCATAGTAACCTATGCAACCAAAGAAAAAAACTAAATCACAAACCCTAACACTGAGACCATCAAACTGCGATAACCAAGTATAAGACAGACAGCCCACTTTACCTGGAACTTCCCCAGCCCTAACTTAAAAATAACTACCTAACTAACTCAAACCCTAGTCTTCGTGCCGCTACTGGTGGGAGGTATTTATGCACTAAATCCCAGTGGGCAGAAGAGAACACTGCAAAACAGCGCCCCCTCCTGGACCATGGACGTGCCCCTGAGACAAATGCTCTACCCACGGTTGCAGCCACACTAAACCACCCAAGACAAATTCCCCTATTGGGAACAAGCCTATCTCTACCTAACAGGGGATTTAACGGTTCCTACCAAGTACACTGACTATCCCAACCCAGTATCGCAGTCCAACAACCTCACCTAAAGGAAATCTGGGGACAAACAATCTACCATATTTTCCGGACTATAAGTCGCGCTTTTTTTCATAGTTTGGCTGGTCCTGCGACTTATAGTCAGGTGCGACTTATATGTCAATATATACGAATATAATTTCATACTGACTGACATGAAGCAAGGAGTAAACATTACCGTCTACAGCCGACAGAGGGCGCTCTGGGCTTGTGACAACTATATGCTGTTCCTATTCCCCTGAAGAAGCTATCTAAAACATTAGCTTGTTGAAGCTAAGCAAACGGTAGCTTGGTGAACTTGTTTACTGGTAACTTGCTTGTTGGACTTGCTGGCTTGTTATGTTCATTTAGCCTATTCAGCCTCCCAGGTATGTTCTTTATGCTATTGTGTTGCTGAATAACTGTTAATGTGTTACGTTAACATACTGGACTTCTATTCAGCCTGTTGTTCTGTGTGCTATTGTGTAGTTGAATAAACTTGCCTTTCCAGATTAAATGTCTGTTCTTGGTCTTGGATTTGAAATATATTTGAAATATATTTCTAAATAAATGCGACTTATAGTCCAGTGCGACTTATATATGTTTTTTCCTCTTAATGTCGCATTTTTTGACTGATGCGACTTATACTCCGGAGCGACTTATAGTCCGGAAAATACGGTACTCTTCCACAACCAAACTCCAACAAAACAAACAGAGGAGAACAAATGAACACATGTGAAAACTCCCAACACTGGCAACCAATTAACCTACTGATTAACCAATCAATTAACCAAACAGCAAACCAAAACCAAAGAGAGCCAAACAGCTCTCACCGTAACCCAAACCAAAATTGCCAGTAAGAATCAATCAACAAACCAAGCAAACCATAAAAAGGTCCAACACAAAAGGACGAGCCCCCAATTTGTTACACACCCGAAGGTAGTAACAAATAAGGGAGTCCACACATGCGTTTAAATGATACAATTAAAGTTTTATTTACTTAAATGAACAAAAATAAACTAAATAACATGTATATGATTATGGATAAGAATCAGTAGTGTATGCCATGAGTGAATGGTTGTAGAATGTATGTTGTATGTGTAAGGTGTATGAATGTATGTAGTGTAAAACTAAAAGGCCCCAAAAACCAGGTACCCAGAGACCTTACCAACAGAACCCAAATCATAAGGAAGAGAGAGAGAGAGCTGAGGACACCCCTCTCATATATACATCCCCAGCTCCCCAAACCCAGGTGACACCACTCAACCTAACGACCCACCCACTCTGCCCAGGCTCCAGCCACAGCCAATATGCAGGCAGAGTGGGAGGCGTCACACACACACACACACACACACACACACACACACACACACAGAAAGATTATCAGCTCATCAATATGAAGTAGGCCTACATGAGTACACGCACAAAACGGGCTAATTAACTGTTTACACAAGTAAAATCACAGTGTGACAGTCAGATGAAGCATTCGGTAAACAATCAACAGCAAGGTAATGCATCAGCTGAGTTAAAGAAAACCAACTCTTACCTTTGATGACACCGACATGAGCCCTGCTTACCCGTACCTCCGCCGTTCTGTTCATGATGATTTTAGATTATTTTTGCACCGCGCATATTGCCCTGTAATTAGACCACGCGACCACAGCTTCCGTGTGTCTCTTATTGTCCAAATGTTCCCTGAATTTTAGCTGCATGTTTTTCCAGCATGTAAATCCGTTGTCAATAAAAATTTGACTCCAATTCTTTCCCCCTGCCAATAAAACGTTGTTAAGGTGATGGAGAGACGCAAAGGAGAGGGATTTCCTGAAATCCATATTTCCCGCTAAATTCAGACCAATCACAAAACTGTTTTGCAAGCACGTCGCCTCGCATACTCGCAGTTGTTGAGAGCGATTCAGTCTCGGATTACATGCACTGAGTGGGTTGCATATAACGTCCGTTTCGGACACCAGGGGGCGACAGAGGAACCGAAACGAGGCACCGAAATCTCTGTTGCAATTCGGTTCGGTAGGTACCGAATGTGAAGGTTTTCGGTACCCAACCCTAGATGTAACAAGCACAAGAGTTTATTGTTCAATACAAGAAGTGCAATGCAAAAAACATATATGCTTTGAAATAAGGCCCAAATAAGTGCAGTCCGTTTACCAAATCCATACAGACTAGACCTACTCTATTACCTAATGTCAGTACACCACAGATTTAGATTTTAATTTAACCCACTCTGTTAGCTAACAGTGGTGAAGAAGGGGCAAGTCTTTTTAGTAGTTGAGTCCATGGGGCACTTCATAATACATTCTCAGGAAGTGCTGGTCTCTCCTGTGCGGTAAAGTCTCATTGTCTCTCTCTCCATCCCTCTCTCTCCATCCCTCTCTCTCCATCCCTCTCTCTCCATCCCTCTCTCCAGGCTCAGGAGAGGAAGAGGAGGGGCGCTGAGCAGCGGAGGCCTTTACAGGGTCTCGAGGAGCCCCTTGAGGTAGAGCAGGTGCCGCATGGGGCCTCTCAGATGACATCTGATGACATCTGCCCTAGTGGAGACCAGGTCCGACAGGGAGGGGGCAAGGGAAGGAAACAAATGTCCTTCCTTGGACTGAGCTCTGTAATGGCTGAGGTACAGTCACATCCCATAATGTATAGGAACGGTTCTTAAACTTTTTGTCTGGTGACCGACCCCCTTCCCAACCCACTGATTTGATAACATACTGTCATGGCTGACCTCCCTCAAGTGTTAACCACTGCATAAAACGGAAAGCAGAAGCTGAGATGTAACAAGCACAAGAGTTTATTGTTCAATACAAGAAGTGCAATGCAAAAAACATATATGCTTTGAAATAAGGCCCAAATAAGTGCAGTCCGTTTACCAAATCCATACAGACTAGACCTACTCTATTACCTAATGTCAGTACACCACAGATTTAGATTTTAATTTAACCCACTCTGTTAGCTAACAGTGGTGAAGAAGGGGCAAGTATTTTTAGTAGTTGAGTCCATGGGGCACTTCACAATACATTCTCAGGAAGTGCTGGTCTCTCCTGTGCGGTAAAGTCTCATTGTCTCTCTCTCCATCCCTCTCTCTCCATCCCTCTCTCTCCACCCCTCTCTCCAGGCGGGCGCTGAGCAGCTGAGGCATTTACAGGGTGCCAAGGAGCCCCTTGAGGACAAGCACATCAACAACGCTTCCGTTCTCCCGGACCTCCGCAGCCCCCCCACCAGCCCCACCCTGACCATTCATCGCCATTCTGTCTCTGAGTACCAGGATCTCTACCACTCCGTGGTGGATCCCATGGTATATAATTCCTCTGGCCGCCCCCGCAGGATCAGCGAGGATCAAATAAAGGCCCTGGGCCTAAAGATCAAACAACGCCTCTGGGAGGAACTGTTCTGCCCCACCATAGACCATGAGGAGCAGCCGGACGGAAAGCTCCACTTCACTGAGACCTACGGTATCAAAAAGTGATCTATTCATTTATCCGAGAGCGACATTTATCGGAGAGCAAAATAAATTAACTTAAAGCTTTGATTACCTTAGTATGTTTGTTTGTGTAATGAGAGGTGAGCTAGTTCCGACAAAATGTTGTGATTTTGTGATTTTACAGTAGAACCTGGGATAATTTTATAACAATAAAACAAGACAGTCAATGAAAAATACATGGGCTTTGTGCATTGTAGTATAGAAGCCAAATGTGCACATTTTATTAGCAGCCAATCCACGTAACAAGTATAAGAGCATCAGGCGTACTTACTCAATGAGTCATCCCAATCCTCTCCTCTCCTCCTCCTCCTCCTCCTCTCTCTCTCTCCTGCTCTCCTTCTCTCTCTCCCTTGTTCTGTTCCTATCGAAGGCTGATCAGTATGTGTATGTGGTAGGTAGCCTGGCTGCGAGTGGCTCCATGTTGTTGAGATCAGCAGTGCATGGCTGCTTAATGGCATTCACTGGCATTAAGGGATAGCAATCGGGTGTTTGTGTGTGTGTGTGTGTGTGTATGTGTGTGTGTGTGTGTAGTGTGTATGTACTGTATGTGTATGTGCGTCTGGGGAAAGCCGCAGCAGAGACAGTATTCTGCGGTCCTCTCCAGTGCGGGTCGTGCCATCTCGATTAGCCTATCTGTAGCACCGCTTCTCATTCCAGAAATGGAATCATTGGCAAGCACTTAGTGGGATTGCCTGCATTATATCACCGGGGTGGATTGACACCCCCCTCCTTTGCTATATTGCCGCCCCCCCCATCCCTCCCCTCTTTCTCTCTCTCCCTCCCTTCTTCCCTCCATCTTCCCACTTTCTTTCACTGCCCTTGTCCCGCTGATGCTTCGACTTCTGCTGACTCATTCCCTAGATGTGCTCTGTTGCTCTCCGGGGGAGGGGGGGGCCCCCCTCATCCACTGTATCCTCTCTCTTCTTCTCTCCTGTCTCGTCTTCTGTACGTCCCAGTGTTTCGCTGAGTCCCAGGGCGTTTGTGAGGTAAGCTGGGACTGTGCCGTGTGAGAGGAGCGAGGCTACAGCTGTCGCTGAACATTAGACGGATCCTTCCGCAGCTAAAGCTCTCATCTGCTAAAGCTGGAGCTTTCACCATACAAAGGCTTTACATCAGCGGTCTACGTTCAGCATAATATCATCATCACGGAATTGATGTTTGGATTTTCTATTTAAGAATATTAACAAAGCCCTCTCACGCGGAACCGTTTTTTTTTCCATATACAGAGGCTTAGTTACACACTCAATAGTCCAGAATGTTCCTTTGTGTGTGTGTGTGTGTGTGTGCGTGATGCCTGTCACTAGTCCTATAGGCCTAAGATCTTTAAAGATCTATAAGATTCCCTGGCAGTGTGGCACACACACAGTCAATCATATTCACACGCAGGTCAGAAATCACACCAACGCCATCATTGTAACCTCCCATCTCCCCCCTAGTGATCGAGCACAGAGGCCCGACCATACCCAGGGAAGAGGGGGGGGGGGGTCTGCATCTGAGGATATTGACTTCCTATCCCCTAGGCCTGAGTCAGTTATCTGATGATGAGGTGTGTATGGATTACATGGGATATTGAACCAGAGCAGGCCGATGGGGCTGATGTGTCATTGTAACAGTAAAGCTTAGCCAACAGGACCTAATGGAATATAAGTGATAGATAGTCTGCGGAAAAACCTGGTATTTCACACCTATAGTGGGCAGTTTTGTATGTCACAATTTACACACCTCAAGGTACTGTATATCATTACATACTGTACTGTTACCTATCCCGTTTAACACATTTGCTACACTGCTAATAACTCACTCAAGGCGTGAAAAGGGTTTCCACTGTCAGTTTTGCCTGCCACCTGCGCCTCAGACTCATGTGTTTTCATCTCTGAACGGCCCCAAAGGCTGTATGTACTCTGACCTGGGACCTTGACCTGGGACCATGGGGAGTGTTTTGGGGGGTTTTGGGGGGCTTGGGTGGGGTTTGGGGGTAGGCATGCAATGTGTACTGCACCCTGCCGTTGTTTGGCTAGGCTAGACTATGGAACTGCTGCTAGTTATGCTACAAAACCACGTAAGCACAACATCAACTGTTAATTACTTTGATTTGGACGTTTAGAAGCATTTTATATGCACTATTAACTTTGCTCTGCTGCAGGTAAGCACCCGTTTAATTTAATGGGAAAGGTGACATTTGGCTGGCTAACAATCTATGCTGGTTTTCTTGTACATTCAATCACACAACTATCTTTGCTCATTTCAAAGTCATGTTAAACATGCTAATTTAGGGTCCATTGACTTCCATTGGTTATTGGTTACAAAATGCTAGTGGTTAGTAGGGATGCTCCGATCTGGATTTTTGGGGCCGATACCGATCACCGATTTGTTTCCTCAAGATCAACCGATACCGATACCGATACCGATTTTAAAAAAAATACATAACTGACTGGATAGCCTAAATATTTTTTGCTTTTTAGACAAAAGTTTTGATCCATTAGGCATCAAGCAAACGCAGACCCATTTTTATGGCATAGTAAAGGTCTGGCCTATCACCCAGTTAGGGCCTGAAGCCCAAGTCAGTCGATATGGCTGTATAAAAGACATCATAAACGTGGCCTTCATGGTTTACATACTGTTACGTCCTCCTATGTTTTCTGTTCAGTTATCTGTCTTCCCCAGGAAAGAAAAAAAAAAAAAAAAAAAAAAAACGGTTTTTGCGATCGGCCATTTTTGCCGATCACCGATCGAGTCATTTGGAGTGAAATCGGCCGATTTAAATCGGTGGCCGATAAATCGGAGCATCCCTAGTGGTTAGTGGTAGTGCTTAGATAAACAAAACCAATGTATGAATATTGTCCTGATAAGACCATCTACCGCCTGCAGCTAGTCCAAAATGCCGCTGCCAGGCTGGTGTCAGGCACTAAAATGAGGGACCACATCTCCCCTGTCCTCATCTCCCTTCACTGGCTCCCAGTAAAGCAGAGAGTGAAGTTCAAGATCTGCACCTTTGTCTACAAAGCTCTCAACAGTCTCGCCCCACCCTACATCAAGGACCTCCTGGACCTGTCTTCCACCTCAAGGCCCAGGCTCAGGTCCGACGCCCAACTCAGCCTGAGGGTCCCCCGCACCAACCTCAAGAGGAAGGGTCTGTGTCTGTTTGCTTTCTGTGTTCCTTGTCCTTGTCCTTGTCTTTATCTGTTCCTTTACCCGGGCTGCGCCCCGGGCCGATGTAAAAGTTGGATGGGGGGCGCATTATAAATAAAATTAACATAACATAACATAGCATGAATTGAAGTCTGTTCTTTTCTCCTTTCAGGGTTTCAGGACTCCTTTCAGGATAAGGAACCAAACTTGTATTTTTTTGGGTGAACTATCACTTTAAGGTTAGGGTTAGGATTAGTGTCAGTTTTAGGTTTTGACCTAGTCGGGCTGTCATTGGGATGCTGGTCAAAAAAGTCTCTTGGTGATCAGGGATGTGTGTGTGTGTGTGTGTGTGTTAGATGTGTTAGCTCCAGTTAACCACATGGAGGGCAGGGCACCTTCTCTCTATTCTCTTCATTAAAGACAACCAGATGCCAACGCCAGCTGTGAGGACGTTGATTGCCTTGCCTGTCTGTCTCCGTCCTCTCTGAAGCTCCCTGCTGTTCTAGGATTCCCCTTCATCCTCTTCAACCTGGTTCTCCCCCAAGCCTTCCCATGCCAATCACCCGAGGCTCCCCCTGGCCCTGTCTACCTTACACAGATCAATACTCACCTGGCTGGGTACTGTCATTGGCCTAGTTAATGACTGGGGGCCTCTATCTATTACAAAGTGATTCAGGTGTCCAAGTATGGTTCCTGGTCCAGACCGTGTACCGTATGCTCTCAGATTGGCCTCTGCCGGTGCGGAACTAGTACTACCCAAAGCACAGGTTCATAAATCCTCTGGCAAGAGACGTGTGCTCAGAATCAATGTCTAGTCAGAGGGAGTGTGAACTCATAAGTCGATGTGTAAATGTCAGAAAACCTTTGTCAGCAGGTGTCTCAAGATTGTCTGTTAATGTTTTATCTGTTATTGAACAGCAGAAACCCCAGACAGCTGGGACAGCCACCCCCAATTCCAGATTTTATTCACCGCGGTGAAATCTAATTTAAGTGGGAGTTCACACAGCGAACGCTCCGCTCTCTGTTCGAATGGAGCAATAGTAATAACACCCCCCTAAATATCGATATCTCAGCACATCCAATTAACATTTGAAGGCAGTGGGGCTGGAATTCAGGATGAAATGAACCCCCCCCTGGAGGGACCAAGACTGTGCTTCCTTTGACTGAAGTCTGCAGCGATTTGAAGTAAAAGCCTTTCTTCCCCTCACGTGTTCCCTGATGTTGGCCATGTTTTTTTTAAATGTATTTTCCTAAGAAAAATTGATTCGGCCCATTTCCTTCACCATTGTACTCGTCTGTTCTACATTGAGCCCCCTTTTCCTCGATTGATAGACACACTCCTGGACCCATCATCACACGGACAGGGCTCATTGAGGTCATGGCGGAGAGGAAAGAGAGTGTTGAAGATCTAGAGTCTGTATCTTGATTGGAGTCTCAGCCTTTAAGCCCTGGCCCACACACTACTCGGTTCTATCCATTAATTATGGATCGAACCAACGCTTTCCCTATGGGGAAGTCATCTGTTCAAGGACAACAGGGATAACAAGGGTCTTTCCGTGTCTGTTTCATAATGCTTTGTCCGTTTTTTTACAGACAAAAAAGGTTCAAAGGAGTTAACATTTTCACTGTCTGTTCATCCGTTTAGCCAATTAGAATACAAGGTTGCGTATTGAGTTACTAGGATGCATTGTTCAGTTGCTAGGATATGTGAGTGTATTGAGTTGCTAGGTTGCATTGTTCAGTTGCTAGGATGTGTGAAACGTGCCACCTGAGTTCAACAGATCAAATCAGATAGCGATTTCATACAAATAAATTGTTATCCATGTTCTAATGGACTAGTGTAGCCAAGGCCTTACATGGTACAAGTGCAGATTATAAATAAAGCAATGTCAATGGTCGACTCATTGTACCAAGAAACTATACAAATAATCATGCCCTTGCTTTTATGAGCAATAATGTGTTCATGTCAAAAACAGCTTCGCATGTTTCACTTGAACTATCATAGAAATATCCATATTCTCTTATAAAATAATGTCTGTGAGTGGTAATGGATGTATGATCATAGTGGCTTAACCAAACCCAATGTTTTTTTATATGTCTGAAGATGATTCATAAACTGTTTGTGTCTTTACAGTTTGTAACAGAAGGATAATAAATAATAATAACAATAATACATTTTATTTATGGCCACCTTTCAAGGCTCTCAAGGACACCTTACAAGACAGTTTGTTGGCGTGGATAATTTCTTCAATGAAATAGAAGCATATCCCAATCACTCAGTACTTGGTTCAGGCCAATGAGTGCAAACTCTTCTTATTCACTTATTTTGTGTGTTCAGTGAAGTGTTTTGTCTATATCTATAGATATAGATTTGATATATAAATAATACTGTAATTAGCTGGTGTTCTGTCTGAGTTTAGGGTATAAACTCTCACTGCATGTTTTACTTTGTATTTCTGTGCATGTGACAAATAAAGTACCCTTGAACCCTTGGGTAGGTGATTTCCTGTTTTGTTTGTATGAAAACACATTACAGGGCCCTTGTCCTGAGGTCCTGGGGAGACTTCTGTCCTTGTGACTTTATTGATCCATCCCAGGTCTAAGAAATAAGATGGAGTACAAAGTGAAATAGACTAGAAACCTCTTTCATCGCTTCCTCTCCAAGGCAAGGATGTTTCATGGCTGCTCTTACCAAAATGCTACGTTACATTTAGGAGCTGCCTGTTTCCAAGGTGTTCTTTTATGAGACTGCTTTGATAGAATTCAGTGAAATAACCAAGAAGGCACTCTCCATGAGCCTTCCAGAAAGAGAAAGAGAGAGAGGGGGGAGGGAGAGGAGGGAGGGAGAAACAGAGAGAGTGTGTGTGTGTGTGTGTGTGTGTGTGTGTCTTTGTCTGTGTCTGTGTCTGTGTCTGTGTCTGTCTGTGTCTGTATCTGTGTCTGTGTCTGTCTGTGTCTGTTTCTGTCTGTGTCTGTGTCTGTGTCTGTTTCTGTCTGTGTCTGTGTCTGTCTGTGTCTGTTTCTGTGTGTGTCTGTGTGGACGAAGTAGAATAGAGTTATTCAACAAGTGATAACTACAATGAACAATGGATGGTGTTTGGTGATTTTTCACACTAAAGAAATTAGATTTGACGATACACTCTAGTAGCTCAATGCATCGGAAAGTATACCCCTTCACTTTTCCCACATTTTGTTGGCTGACTCAATTAAACTAATTTAATTTAATTTTAATTTGGCCATTTAGCAGACGCTTTTATCCAAAGCGATTTACAATTACGAATTACAGGGACATTCCCCCTGGAGTAACTGAGGGCTAAGTGCCTTACCCAAGGGCACACTAGTAGTGGTGTGGCTTCAGGCGGGATTTGAACTCACAACCTTCCGATCACAAGTCCAACTCACTATCCACTAGACCACCACTACCCCTACTAAAAAAGTAGCTAACTAACTCAACTAAAATGGATTCAATTAAAATAATCTACCAATCCACACACAATACCCCAGAATGACAAAGTGAAAACAATGTTTTGCTATGACACTCTTAATATGAGCTCAAATGCAAAAATATCATCAACAAATGACTCAGTAAGTTAAATTGAGTCCATCTTAATGCAATAACAATAGCTCATGTAATTTTGGAATTAATATCTTTGTTCTTATAGGTTCTCTGATTTGCATAGGAATCAATTCTACACTGACAACAAAATCAAGGTTTTTGCGAGAAAAGCTTTACGATTAATTAATTGGTAGGAATCATTGATGGACAACTAACAGCATTAAAACTGAAAACAGTAACACCCTTCCTGCCTTGTTTTGGATGGATTATTTGTTTTAACACATTTGTGATTGTGTTCTCTGTTGCGTAATACCTTCCATAATTCATTCCTTTTCATTCTCTTCATCCCTTCCACACCGACAGCAAAAAAAGAAGAAGAAATACAGGAAAGGAAGGAAACATTCCTCTGAAAGCATACCAATTTAGCCTCTGTGGGTCGACACAGCTTAATGAATAGTTTCTGCCGACAATCGCAGAGGACGATGGTTATCGTTCGCTTTTGAAAAAGCCTCTGAATAGAAGAAGAACGCCCGGTCAGGCATCCATTATTTAAGAAACCGACAGCTCTTTAACTGTACCCTTTCTCCTCAGCAGGAACAAAGACACTCATAAATCCTACATGTGCCTTGTCAATAAGCCTCTTGTTAGCTTTACTCTGCTACTTCAAGCACAGGTCGGTCTCTCAGAACCTGAACCTCTGGCCTGTCCCTGGTGTCCCACTAAAGCTGAGACTAGAGCTGGCTGCTGCGACTTGTGCTAGTACATACATGAATTTCAAACAGGCAGCACGGAGACGCCTAATGTTCACTATCAAGGCCCCTCCTTGGCAAGTGGCATTGATGGAGAAGCCATGTCATCTATTACACTTTTCAATTCCGTGAGATGGTGGTGAGGGAGCGCGAAGTGCCTGAGCCCAGTGATTTCATTATGTTGCTCATAGCTCCCATGGTGGAGGAAATGTGAGTTTGAGCCACTCTAATACTTCCTTAGGGGACGAACAGCTCCACTTCTTTGGCACACTAGCTGGATAGGTAGCGCCGGGATTCTAGTAAGACTCTGGCCTAAGGGCTCTGGCTTTTTCTTGGTATAACTAAGATGATAGCTATGGCTAGATCTTAAGGACAAATAGCTTGTTAAAAACCAAGGTTTTGACTGACATTTTGTGTAGATCCAGTCATCACTCTGTGCCTCTACCTTCGGTGGAAACTATAATTATGGAAACAGCGGAATTGACTGACTAACAACCACAGCTCTCAGTCCAAGTCCCAGGGTTTCTCGTTCCAAGCCCCTTCTAAAAAGCACTTAGCTTGAAGAGCTTGAGATTGTGGTCAGAGGTTGGTCTAGTGGTGTCTGCGTGGGATCGAAATCCGGTCCCCACTGTGCTTTTGACACACAACTCTATCCGTTAATTGAACAGGGTAGAACAGAATAGAAAAAAGTTTAGCTGAAGAGCATGAGTCATGAGTGTGCCAGGGTGTATGTGACAGGGTCTGGTGAAAAAGTCTCTAAGTGGGGCACAGTCATTCTTTTTTTTTGCAGATTATAAAAGTGCAGATTGTAAGCTTTCAAATTATGTGAAAATTGTTGAAGAAGATATGCCTATTTGAACGTTGGTACACCTCAAACCAAATATCAGAGAAAATTGCTCTGAATCAAAACAGACACGTTTGCCACCATTGTGTTGGTAGCTAGCTAGCAGCTAAGAAAGAACATCGCCATGAACATCTAACTGCATGTTTAGCACATCACAACAGGCTGACATCAACATGCTAAAAACACATAACTACACATAATTGATGACACAGTCCTTGCTTTTGAACATGTCTTAAAATATAAGTTTGCTTACAAGCCATGTATCACTAACCCAGTAGCCTGAAGCAGGACGGCAGATGATACAGTAAACCCAATTCACAAATGATAAGTATTTAGTGATCCTAAAACTGATGTTTGTCATATTGAGTGGGCTATTCAACACTTAAACCTTTGTAATATGAAAAGAAACGGAAAAAGACAAATATGTGTCACATCTGAGTGGTTGCTCTGCTTTATTCAGCACAATGAGATGTGTACACCTCTCAAGCACATAACAAAAGATAAAACTGTCATGCAACCGAGAATCGATTACAGGTAAGGCACAGAGACACTTTTAGCATTTACAGAGCTGATAAGAGCTGACAAAAGAAGGCACATCTAGCGATCACTGTGCAGTACATGTGTATCAAACATCATAGGGAAGCGGGTAGGAAACGTATCAAAGGAAAGTGAGGCACCTTGGGAATATGAGCGAGGAGGGAAAAAGATGGAAAATGATTGTGGTGTCTTTGGTGCCTATCCAAGATGATCCAAGCCTTCCTGGACCTTCCCGAACTGCGTTATTGAACGCATCCAGTGTATTCAAATAGTGGAAGAAGGAGCTGAATATGTTTTGTCAGACAAATTCAGTCTGAAACTATAGTTCCCATAGCAAATGCCAACAATCGCTCTATGAAAACACAAACACACTCTCTCGTACATTACACACACACACACACACACACACACACACACACACACACACACACACACACACACACACACACACACACACACACACAATATGTGACAGCAGCTGGCGAAAGCAGGAACAAGTCGGCAAACCGACCAAATGTTCAGACTTTTATTCTGAAAATGTTAAATAAATGTCAATGTTGTTGAAAATCAATGACACACTCGCTAGTCAAGCCAAAATATTGCAATGCAATGGATTCGGTTAATAATCCCCACTACTACCTACTTAGTGTAGTGAGTAGTGGGGATTACTCATCGAATCCTTTGCATTGCAGCGTTTTGGCTTGACTAGCGAGTGTGTCATGGAGTGTGTCTTGACTAGCGAGTGTGTCATGGATCACTGAACACTTAATGGTAACAGGAGGTAGCCTGTCTTTGTGTGGATGTGGATGGCTGTATAATGGTAGAAGAGAAGAGGGTTATTTATATAGATTCCAATAGAACAGGTGGGTATTCTGAGGTGCTGTATATAGGTTGTGATCATCATCGAAAGTTAACATGTTCATCTGCCTTCTCTTGTCCACACGAATGTAAAACCCTGCTCAATTAAAAACCTCTTCTTATCCACGGACCCCGATAGGCATCCGAAGTGATATAAAGAGTTTACCTCGATCAATTCTCTTCATCGATATCAAATTTTTTTCACAATTTTGCATGCTATACGATGCCACAATTTTTTCCCCGAGATGGTAAACACGGCCTAAGTCACTTCCAGTTTTCTCCAACTGGAGAATGTGTCTTGTCCGGTTTCAACGCCAAATTTCCATACCATTTGCGGCCAACCCCAAAAAATAAAAAAATTATCTGATACATGAGAAAGGTCAAAGGTCAAAGATGGTGTCAAAATATCTCCAAATGGCCTAAACATATAGGTGTCCGCCTAAACATACCTGTACTAAAACAGGTACAAAGTTGCATTTGCTCACATTACTAGCATCAACTTTGGCACAAGTACTAATAAGACCCTGGAGTACTGATTCCTAGATGATTTGGGCTTGGTTATCAGGTTTCCAAGGTGATATTCACTGTAAAAGCTGTTGTTTTTTTAGGCGGAGACTGAATTTGAGATGTTTTATAATGTTCTAGCTCTATTTGCTCTGACACAGTAACATAGATTTTGATTCTGACACTACAGCCACCCCACAGGTGTTAGCTTTCATTTGATAACAATATCATTATGAAGGCCCTTGTGATTGTGGAGATATTCTATATTCACTGTGAGCATGTCATTTCGAGCAGAAAACCAGAAAAATTAGGTGGATAAGAAGAGGTTGCTTTCTATCATAATCGGTCACATAATTCGATATTTGGGTGATATTAAATAAAAGGGTACCAGTCAAATAACTGACACATCACCTATTGACAGTTGAAATACACTGAACAAAGATATAAACGCTTGTTTTTGCTCCAATGTTTCAGAAGACCTAAGACTTCTTCTGTGTACACAAAAGGCCTATGTCTCTCAAATTGTGTTCACAAATGTGTGTAAATCTGTGTTAGTGAGCACTTCTCCGTTGCCGAGATAATCCATCCACCTGACAGGTGTGGCATATCCAGATGCTGATTAGACAGCGTGATTATTGCACAGATGTGCCGTAGGCTGGTCACAATAAAAGGCCACTCTAAAAATGTGCAGTTTTATCACACAGCACAATGCCACAGATGTCGCATGTTTTGAGGGAGCGTGCACTTGGCAGGAATGTCCACCAGAGCTGTTGCCTGTGAATTGAATGTTCATTTCTCTACCATAAGCCATCTCCAAAGTCATTTCCAATTCCAATTCCAATTCTCGGAAACGCCTTTGGAGACGGCTTATGGTCAATGTAACATTAAAAAAAAGAAGATTTTTATTAATTACTTTAATTAAAGTCCTCATTAGGGGCATGCCCTGTTTCATGTTGAATTTATATGTATATAGGTCAGGCCAATGGCACTATTATCAACCAATAGCATATTATGAGCAATCTGCTCCTATTGCCTCAACCATTATATATCATAACAGTGGTTTCATTTGATATACAGTAAACCCCAAGGTAACCACAGCATTTTCAATGTGTTTCATTAAGCCTCGAGGACAGCCTCTCTCTCTCTCTCTCTCTCTCTCTCTCTCTCTCTCTCTCTCTCTCTCTCTCTCTCTCTCTCTCTCTCTCTCTCTCTCTCTCTCTCTCTTTCTCAATAATCTCTCAATCAAGTAAAAGCTATTTACTTTGGGCGAAATACAAATGTGTTTTCAAGAGAATGGACAGTCAGCACTATTTCAGCTTGTTAAGTTTCCAACAACAGTGCTTGAAAATCATTGTAGTTGCACTGTGTGTGTGTGTGTGTGTGTGTGTGTGTGTGTGTATGTGTGTGTGTGTGTGTGTGTGTGTGTATGTGTGTGTGTGTGTGTGTGTGTGTGTGTGTGTGTGTGTGTATGTGTGTGTGTGTGTGTGTGTGTGTGTGTGTGTAATCAGAGAAGCAGCGTGAAAGGACACAGATTGTTTACACCCCACACACCAATCTTGCTGCATCGACAGATCTGGTCTCTCCACACTGCGTCTGCTGGCTAGATTCCATCCTCTTCTCAGGAAATTGCCTTTTATTCCTAATTATCTACTTATTTGGCCAGCACACTCCCCCTTGGTAGACAGTTCACTCAGCATGTTAGTTACCAGATAATATCACTCCAAGGTTGCGATACGAACTACTTCATCAGCTTGGGGTTCTCCGGCAAGTTAACACAAACATCTGTAGATTCAACCAATCAGCATTCAGAAGCCAGGGAACATGCACACACACACACTGTACACACACACTGTACACACACACACACACACACACACACACACACACACACACACACACACACACACACACACTGAGTGTACAGTGTGTGTGTGTGTGTGTGTGTGTGTGTGTATATACAGTTAGATACATTAGTGTATCTAACTGTATATATATATAACTGTCAAGGGAAAGTGCCACACAGTCAATGACCCTGAACCCTCCTCCACCTCCCTTCACTGTCTCCATCCATTCATCTCCCCCTCCTCCCCCTCCTACCTTTCTTCTCTGGGAGTTTGATAGGCTTTGTGTGAATCAGTTGAGGAGTGTGTGTGTGTGTGTGTGTGTGTGTGTGTGTGTGTATATGTCTGTGCACACAAATGTATGGGAAAGGTCAAGCTGTTTGTGTACAGGGCTCACCATAGTGGTGTTATCGGTGTTTGTGTGCACACATGTGCAGTGTGTCCTTGTCCTTGTCCTATATGTCTTCCATTGTCTGTGTAAGAATGCCGTAGTATGGGAAACATCATGAGAGAGAGTGAGAGAGGGAGAGGTAGAGAGACAGAGAGAGAGAGAGGTAGAGAGACAGAGAGAGAGAGAGAGAGAGGTAGAGAGAGAAAGAGAAAGAGAGAGAGAGTACTTGATACTTGAACTTCAAATTTGTATAGATTTATCCAGTAAATTGTTATCCTTGTGATTGCAGATTAATACTCAGCTTGAATTTGAATCAGGTACGTATTATGCTAATTGTATTGTATTTCCCTAAACGGTTACAGAAGAAGCTATATCAGACTGGATCAATTAACACTTGAAACTGTTTGTTTATTGTATTAACAAACACTAATGATGATGGGAATGTTCCCTCTACCGATTAATGTGAGTTGTCCTTGACATTGTTCTCCTTATTATTCAGTCTCTTTCCATTTCTTCAGCTTTTTGTTCTGCTTCTCTTTTTCTTTCTCTCTTTCGTGAGCTTAGAATGAGAAGGTTCTATCTCCGTTTAGAATGATAAGGTTCTATTTCCATTTAGGGCAGTTCAGAGATATTGAGAGTCAAAGTTTTTACATCCCATTATGTTTTGTGAGATGGAACCTTTGTATTTTATGAATTACTAACTCAAAAATGTCAACATTTTAAAAATAACACCACACAGGCATTAATGAACACCTAATGGATCAGATTATGTACAAAACTAAATTTTGACAAAAATGGAGATAGAACCTTATAATTCTAACGTCACCCTTTGTCTCTGTCCATCTTGTGTTTTATGTTCCTGTTTGGTCTCTTGCACTCAGACTCCACCCTCCCATAGGAACAGACATGGATACAGGTGGGACATTAACACCTTAGATGGTAATCACTACCTCTGCCCCCCCCACCTCCTAATTTACCCCAGCCAGAGAAGAGAGGGATCTGTCTCACGGCGAGCTCAAATTGAAGTCAACTTGTAGCAGTAATTGCATGGGGATCCAGAGGGACCGGTAGGGGTTTAGAGAGGAACCGGTAATATCATTCTAGATGAGCGATACTGTAGAGTGCCACACATCCATCACACACTGTTATTTATACACTTGTTGCACAGTTTCTCCTTCTACTCGATTCGATGGGCACTCTGCCCAGTTGGATACTGTGCCCTTCCCTAATCACAAACATTCAGATAAAGATTCTCTTCAGTGAAGAGTGAGAACTGTGTACGATAGAGAGGCAACACATTCCTAACCCTAATGCCCTTTTGTAAGGATGGGAATCGATTCCTCTTATCGGATTAGCAGAAACCCTAAATGAAAATGAATGCTGTACAAAATATTTCATCCATTTTAGATGATGACAGACAGACTGTTGCTACAGATAGCTCTGAAGCTACAACCAGCTGCTCATGGTCATTTTATTAATGTTCAAATGTTATGTTCAGATATTATATACTGTGTTCAGAGACTCAAGATGATAAAACAGTTGCGTCGACACTGAAAACCTATGTAGGCCTACTTGGGAATCGATAAAGAATCCAACCAATAAGCAGAATTAATAATGGAATCGGTATCAATAGCATCTTATCAATTCCCATCCTACTCTTTTGTTGTGGTATGCCCCTTTACAGCTTCAAGCAATTGCAATAAGCCTTTATATTATATAATAATAATATATTATTATATAATGTTTCTACTCATTTCAAAACAGCTGTCTGTACAGCTGGAAGACCATCACAGACAGGAGATGGTTCACACACACACACACACACACACACACACACACACAAAGAGAGATTGTACCAACACACACACACACACACACACACACACACTCACACACAGAGACTGTACAAACACACACACACACACAGAGACTGTACAAACACACACACACACACACACACACACACACACACACACACACACACACACAGAGACTGTACAAACACACACACACACACACACACACACACACACACACACACACACAGAGACTGTACAAACACACACGCGCGGGAACACGCGGGCGCACACACACACACACACACACACACACACACACACACACACACACACACACACAGGTTCTCCATCCCCTCAGGTCCAACCCTACATCACCTGCTCTCCCCTCCTCGTCCCCCATTAGCCCTCTGGACCCCACTTATCTGCCCCTGGTCGTCTTTTTTCCTAATCGCTGGCAAGGCTAATTAGTCCCAACGTGCCTCTCAGCTGCTGCTGATGAGAGGAGATTGGAGGAGAGAGGGAGATAAAGAGATGACTTGAGGCTACTGGCTGTTTGATGGGTCCTGGAGTTCTCATACAGAGAGGACATGATGTCCTGCCATTGGGGGGGGGGTGTAGAAATGCAACACCCTCCTTGCTCTTTACTTGCTTTCATGAACAGTAACTAGACTTAAATCATTACAAACACAACACACCAGCAGGGTACTAAACACACGGTGTGGTGAAAGCTAGGGGATTTCCTCCATTCCATCTGTTTCACCACTGTGACAGTGGCTCTGGATGGCTTCATGGCTCAGTGTGGGTCTGGATGGCTTCATGGCTCAGCGTGGGTCCCATTATAATATGGACAGGGAAGGTGAAAGGTCAATGCCCTCTCTGCTGCTCAAGTCAATCTTCATTTGTCATCTAGATTATTTGCAGGCTTCCCTGAGGGATGTGTTGTATGGATGAGTCCCCCTGGAACCATTACCCATTGTCCTCGTAGGGTCAGAGAGTAGGCAAGGCGAGACACGTTCATTTGTATAGCACATTTCATATAACAGGGGCAATTTCAAGTGCTTTACATACAGAGGAGAATAGACATTAAATAGACCACAAGTTTGAAGTTTGGGGAAATACAAACCAACCTAGAAAAGATATGCACATTGCAAAAAAGAGCTATAAGAATTGTACTTCATGCTGGGTATAGAGGTCATACCAATTATTAATAAAATAAAATAAAAGTCAAACTCTGAAATGTTGAGAATTGGTTAAATTCAGAGCTGCACGATTCATGTTTAAAGTAACACAAAATAAGGTCGCTGGCAACTTACTAAAATTGTTTTGTTCATGAGCAGAGATAGGGGTTGTAGTCTAGGAGGGAAATTGAATGTAGAACAGCCTGTTGTCCGTGCAGCGCTCAGGGGCAGGTGCATCTCAGTTTGTGGGGTGTCCATTTTGAATGGCCTTGATGTAACAATGAAAACAAGTAATACTATTGAGTGGTTTGGAGGGATATAGGTTGGAGGAGCTTGAGAATGACGTGAACTGGTATTTTTGTGGACATTTGGTTCCTGGTTAGCTATAGTGGATAGCCATATTATTATAGATATTGATAGATAATCTATTGCGTAAAGGTATGATATTGTGGGGAAGGGGCAGGACCAGGTGGGTTTTGTTTCTTTCTGTCTTTTATCGAACAGGGCAATTGCCGACTGTTGCTTCCATGTCGAGGAAGATATATTTTATTTCAATTTATATCTTATTTTATTTGTATTTTTATTTATTTTTGGGGGTTTGTTTTTGTTGTTGAAGATTTGTGTGTTTTTGTGGTTGAAATGTTCGAGATAAATGGAGAAGCAAATCAAATCAAAATGTTTGGTACAACTGGGTTATAGCCACAATTATTTATACAATTTATTAATTAACTATTAAATTAACTGGGTTAACTACACAATATCCACCATTTCTAAATTCATTCTAAATTCATTGTTTAGTCTGCTTGAAACCACCTAGAGAGAGTACACTGTTTCCCTCCCCCTACAAGCCTGATAATTGTTCAAATTCTCCAGTAGAGATGGGACGAGGGGGAGAACATGCTGCCCCGGTATGAATAGATCTAAAGGCCCCATGATATATGAGGGACATCACCCTTTACACTTAGAAAAAGCCTACGACTGCCTTAACAGGACGGGAAAGGGGGGCGACGTGGGACGCCTTAATACTACGCACTTCTGCAATATGTTCATGAGTGCATGGTCAAGACAGGGAAACATTTGTGAACAGGACTTTACTTGCGCATGTTGGCGGGGGGGGGTTCAAGGATACCAAACAAGGGCTGTGTTTATGCCTCTGTTTTTATACTTGTTAATCATCTTATTTTTTGTGATTTTTTTAGTCCTTTTGGTGTGCTGCACATTTTCATTTCCTTTTCGGCGGTGTTCCATGGGTAGGCTCCTTTAACTGTTATACATCTTTGTTTTGCATTTGTTTTAATCTTTGTTTTCATAAATATACATATTCCTCTGAGTTCGTAATTAGTCTGTCTAACTTGGAACAGTCTCTGGATAAAGTCTGGAAGCATCTTATATATTTTTTTTACTTTGTAGAAATACTTGTGCCATTTTGAAGTCCACCAATTCTTTAAATTTGAGATCATAGGGGTTTATGAATAATTTGTTAGTTGGGTCTTGATAGGCAGCTCTGTTTATTTACGGTAATAGCATTCTACTTACTATTTTACTCCCAATTTCATTGGTAAAAATGTTATCTATTAAAGGAGCACTGTTAATTGTTATTCTAGTCGGTTTTAAGATTGTAGGAAATACACATATACTGTACATTGTGTCCATGATGTCTGTAACATTTTTTTTTGTGTTCATTTGGGTTCAACAAATCTATATTTAAGTCCCCTCATACAAAGACCGTCTTTCTGTCATTTAGTTTATCATACATATCAACCATCATATCTTTGAATGTGTCAAGACAGGATCCTGGAGTTCTATATACACAGCGTATTATTATCGTCTTAGATTTCTCCATATTTTATTTCTACAGTGACACAATCCATAATGTTTTCTTTTGAATTGTTCCTCTGTGTAGTGTGTCACAGTTGCAGACGGTTATTATTGCTGTAGAAGTGGATCGCTGTTATTATTGTTGTAGAAGTGGTCGATGTTGTTCTCAATGTCATACATTTTGTCCTCTGTAAAGTCAAAGGTTTTCAAAGTTCAACTCTTCATAGTTTTTAGGTGCAGCTGGATTATAATTCACACAGTCCAGTGATCCCATTTCTCCAAACTCATCATCATTTATATCGTTTAGTGGAAATGAATAATCCTTGTCCATTCCCATTTTGACAGTCATTGTCTGTTCAAGTATTTCCACTCAGATTTGAGTCAATTG